>NC_139344.1:44848896-45131396 GCF_055883805.1 Amblyomma maculatum
TATAGCGGGGAGGTATTTACCTTGCGTCCTTCCGTTGTCGCGGCTCGCTGTCGTCTCTTCCTCGGCGGTAGCCGGTTCCCGCCGATCTCGGCGCATCTTGCCCTTTGTCCTTTTTCGGCCAATGAGCGTCGCGTCTGCGACACCTAGCGGTGCGCTCTTGCGCCCGGCGAGGGAAGAGGGAAACGCGGCGCTATCGAGAAACCCGTTTGGGTTACTCAACCTCGGAAGAGAAGGAATACTTTTGTCCCCTTCATCCTCCGCGGCGCGCGGTGCTTCGGAGGGATGCGCGGTTCTCCGCGATCGCTACACTCCTCCTCCCTAAAGACCGAACGTCACCTGAAATCAGGCGACGGTAGGCCGGCAACGACTTCCTTGCCGCCTTGTTGTTTTGCATCCAACGCTCCAACGCCGCTGTCCGGGTGGCTAGTTGGGAAGGGATGGTCGGGTAGTCCGGTCTTCCGTACAGTTCTTCACTGCGCAGGTGTAAGCGCCGTAATCTTTCCGTTCGCTGCTCCACAGCTACTCTGTCTGCCGTGAAGCAGGAATTAAGTCCTTTGCCTCGAAGCTTCCGATGATCACATGGCGCCGCTCGTCGGTACGCCGACAGCATGGAAATGCTGTCACACAGCTGCGACGACCGCAGTCACACCCACACGCGCCACTTGCCGGAAACACGGCGGCGATACCGAAGCGCTTATCTCGAGAAGTGTCCATGGCGATCCGGCGCTCGAGAGGCAGTAGGCAGCACTGCAGCCGGCAGCTGCTGCTCCTACAGCCGTCCAGAACCGTCGCCGGGCGCTGCTTCCTGACGGCTGGGCGGCGGCGACTTGGGTTGTGGCACGGCCGGTCTCGAGGGAGTGCGCGCTTCTCTTGTGGCGGCTAGAGCTGCGACCGTCGCAGGCACCCAAGGCTTTGTTGCTGCTGACTATCCGATGCTTGTGATGTCGACTGCGTCAGCGAGTTCGCTGGGAGACGACGCCTGTCTTCGCAGCGCCTTCTGGGAGACCCCTTTCGGATTTCCGACTAGTTTTCCTTTGGCGCTCCTAGCCAATAGTTGCCTGCCATTTGGCCAGGTCCCTACGGCAGCGAGTGGAGAGGGTGGACAGCTTGGTAGCGTCTTCGCCACCGCCCGCTTTTCCTTTCCTTCCCCCCTTTGTTTGGCACGAGGGGACATACCGACAATACTGCTAGATACGACCCTCCCGTAGCCAGCTCGCTTCCTCACAACCGGTTGCTTCCTTGACCACTCGTCTGAGCGGTCGAGGTGTTGTTGTCAGGCCACTCACCCCGTCAAGGTCGCTTTCGCCTAGAGCGGGTATTGTATGGGCGAGCTTTGGGGGTAGGTGGGGGCACTGACCTTTTCCCGCGTCTTCGCGAAATCGGCGCTGCCGCCCTGCCAGCCACTTCCCGTTGGAAGTACTGTTTTAGCTCCCCGACGTGGATCGGCTTGCCGAGTCGACCCGTGTTCGGATCTTTCAGCCTGTAGTTCAACTGCGAGAGCTTCTCAGCAACTATGAACGGCCCAATCCATTTAGGCGCAAGGCCAGCTGCGAACCCCGTGCTCGCATCGCTCTGCACATGGCTACGCTTTAGAACGAAGTCTCCCACTTGAAATTCCACGTTCCGATGCGCGCGATCATAGGCAGCCTTCTGGCTAGCCTTTGCTTTAGCGCGATTTTGGCTGGCCTCGCTCACTGCTTTTTGCAAGCGATCACGCATGCGCCGCGCGTAGTCGGCTATTGCCGTTTCGCCTGACGAAGCAGCCTTCCTTTTGGTCAAAATGGTGTCAGTTGGCGTATTTAGTTCCCTCCCGAACATGAGGAAGGCAGGCGTGAAACCTGTGGAGCGATTCTCGCTTGTTCGCAGTGCAAAGGTGATCGCGTCGAGGTGCTCATCCCAGTCGTTGTGCGTCCGGGCGTATGCCCCGAGTAGTGGCTTCACATCGCGATTGCGGCGTTCGGTCACATTTGACTGCGGATGATAACACGTCGTTCGCTGCTGCCGTACGCCCATGGCGGCACACGTATCACGAAAAACTTTCGCCGTGAAATACGAGGCGTTGTCAGTGATCAGCCTCTCCGGAAACCCGTAGCGACAGAACAATCCTGAGAGCTTCGTCAGGATTTCCTTCGTTGTGGCGTTTCGCAGCGGATAGAGTTCAGCGATTCCGCTGAAGTGACATGTCACCACTAACACAAATTTGTGCCCTCTTTTGCTGCGCGGCAGCGGTCCGATCAGATCGCACGCCACAGTTTCCCATGGCTTTGTGCTCACGATCGGTTGGAGCAGGCCAGGCGGTTTTCCACCTCGCGGCTTCCTTTCTTGGCAGACGTGGCAGGTCCGTACGTACTTACATACATCAGCCTTCATTCCTGGCCAGGTAGCGAGCCGACATAGTTTCTTCCATGTCTTTGGTGCGCTTCCGTGACCGTCTGCGTCGTGGTAGTGCTGCAAAGCAGCATGCCTCAGTTGGCCGGGGATGACGGCTTTAAAGCACTCGTTTGAGTCTTCTTTGCCAGGCACGCATTTCAGCAAAGCTCCATCAGCGTCCAACAGGAAGCTCTCCAGCTCACTCGCAGCAATACCAGCTGCACTAGAGCTCGCGCCTACCGCGTTCTCCGCGGATTCTGGGCGCTCTTCGACCAGCGGTGTCGATTGGTCCGTCTCTTCACGCAGACTGGCGACCATCTCACGACAATACGAGTCTTCCTGTTGGGCTTTGATAAGCTCTTCCCTGCTGAATGCAATCTCGATCGGCGTTTTCGCTGTCACGAGATGCGCGTGCTCCGGAGGCAGGAATTTCTCCGTTCGGCCCTCCTTTCCCGACGAGCGGGGAAGTTGCCGCGCCTCCTCTCCCGCTGCTGGGGACGGGTCATTCACCGGCGCGCGCGACAGCGCGTCCGCAACCACGTTTGTGGCACCTTTCCGGTAGCGCACCTCGAAATCGAAGCGCTGTAGCGTCAGTGCCCAGCGCGCGAGCCTCCCGCTCGGCTCGCGTAAGCGGGTCAGCCATGTCAAGGCCATGTGATCAGTTTCGACCGTGAACCTTGTACCTTCCACGTACATCTCGAATTTTCGGAGCGCGAAGATGATAGCGAGGCATTCCTTCTCCGTCACTGAGTAGTTGCGCTCCGCCGGCGTCAGCGCGCGGCTGGCGAACGCCACGGGGCGCAGTTTCTCGTCCTCCTTTTGGAGAAGCACTGCGCCCACTCCGAAATCGCAGGCATCTGTCTGGATCAAAAAGGGCCTATTTAGGTCGGGGAGTTTCAGTGACGCAGTATCGGCGATGGCTTGCGAGAGCTGACGAAAACTCGCCTGCTGTTCCTCTCCCCATTCCCACGGGGCTGCCTTCCTTAACAATTTTGTTAGAGGGGTTTGCAGGCGGATGCAGTTGGGAATGAATTGGCGATAGTAGCCCACCATGCCGAGAAAACGGCGCACGGCCTTTACATCATTCGGCACCGGGAATTCCAGGATAGCGCGAAGTTTGTCAGGGTCCGGGGCTACTTTTCCTCGCTGAACGCGGTAGCCGAGCAAACTGACTTCAGCCCTGCACAGCTGTGCCTTAGCGGGGTTCAGCGTGAGACCTGCTGTTCTGAGTTTTCCCAGAACGTCTCGGAGGTGATCGAGGTGTTCCTCGAACGTGCGGGAGTAGATGACGATGTCGTCCAGGTAGGCGAGAGCGTGATGCCATTTGGCGTCGCCCAGTACACGGTCGATCAGCCGCTGAAAGGTGCTCGGACTTCCGGACAGACCGAAGGGCATCTAACGAATTCGTAGAGACCCCTGTGGCAGGTGAACGCCGTTTTACACTCGTCGCCTGGTCGCATCTCTACTTGGAGATAGCCTTTGCTAGCGTCCAGAGTAGAAAAATACCGCGCTCCGCCGAGGTTCGAAACAATGTCGTCCACGCTCGGGAAGGGGTACGCATCCTTTTGTGTGACCGCATTCAGTCGCCTGTAGTCCACGCACAGCCGTGAGCTACCGTCCTTTTTGGGGACCAGCACCACTGGGAATCCCCAGGGGCTTGATGAGCGGCGAACAATGCCCGCATCGATCAGTTCTTGCAGCGCCGCGTCAATCGCCTGCCTTTTGGCGGGGCTGACCGGTCTCGGGTTGGATTTCCAAGGCTGCGCGTCTCCTGTCTCGATGCGGTGCTGTACAAGCTTGGTACAGCCGGGGCGGTCCGTGAACATCTCTTCGAAGTTTCCTAACAACGAAAAGACGCGGCCGCGCTCATGGTCTGTCAGGTTGTCGGCGTTTGCCAGCAGACCCCGTAAACGCTCTTCCGCGCCCACGCGCAAGGCATGGGGACGGGCCGCAGCTGCTGTATTCAGCGGCTGAGGGGGAGCGCCGCTTCCTCGGGAGGTTTTCCTCCTTTCCACCTCGGAAGCTGTCCTTTCGGCCGTCGTGGTCGGTGCTGTGACGAACGGCTTGAGTGGCGCGAACGGGCTTTCCCGATAGCCACCATTGCCGATATCAACCACGATTCCCGTACGGGACAAGAAATCTCGGCCGAGAATAACTGGTACCGTGAGTCCAGGCAGATGAATGAAACGCTGTCGCCGGGTGCGCTGATTCCAACGCGCGACGAGGCGCACATCACCGCCGGAGCATACTTCTCCGCTCGCCAACTGGAGGGGCAGGCTGCGTTTTCGTACCCGAATGCCTCTCTGTCGAAGGCGGGAAACGACTTCGTCTCCGATTAGAGAAGTGCTAGCACCAGTGTCAAGCAGTGCTCGGAACGTAGTCCCTGCTATCGCAAGGTCTATGAATGGAGCCCTGGTAGTGGTCGGTGTTCCGATCCTGAGAAGTGAGGGTGCCACTATTGCAGCTCCGTCGCTCGGATCAGCTTCTGCCGCCGGCGCTGCTACCGGCGGCCTACCTCGTTTCCCTGACTCGCAGGGCAGGCACGAGCCAAGTGACCAACTTGGCCACAAGAGAAGCATGGCCCGGGATTCCGGGCTCTAGGCAGACGAGGGTGCTCTCGCGTACGGCCGTCCGTGAGAGCTTGTTGAGCCGATGCCACCGCCATGTTACGCTGCCCGTCCGCACGCGTCACCAGCGCTCGATCATTTGACCGTGTTTGGTAATCTCTGTCGGGCGGTCGGCGTGAGGTTGACCACTGTACCTCTCGCGCAGCTTCGATGATCCTCGGCCCGTTTGAGTATGGATCAAGAGCGCGATCCGAGATTTCCGGGAAAGCGCCCTCACCTGAAACACGTGACGTTCGAGCGTTTTCACTCCTTGAACGCGCACTGCCATTCCAGGCGCAGCTGGGCTCCAGACAATCCGATGGGGGTGGCGGGGGCCGGTACGCACGGGCAGCTGAAATTTCGGCTTGCACCCGACGCGCTTCCACGGCAAGCTCATTCAGGTTCCTGCAGCGACTTCCCCGCAGGTAAAGAGCAAAGGTGGGGTGGCTCTGTCGGATTACTCGTTCCACTTGCTCCGTGTTCGAAGCGTTGGGATCGGCGTAATCGTAAAGCTCCTGCATCGCCCTGACGTATTCGACGAGCGACTCGTCGGGAGCTTGGGTTCGGAGTTCCAATTCTCGCCGCATTCGCTGCTGGTAGTCGTGAGGAAGGAATTCCTCCCTAAATATACTGCGGAATTCAGCCATAGTGCTCGCTGTGTGACCTACCAAACGGTGCCACCGAGCGGCTTGGTCAACCAGTGCCACTGGTATCACCCTTCGCAGCATGTGGGTCTCGCTGCAGCCGTTGACTTGGCCGTTGTTGTGCCGGTGGGGTTATCACACAGTAGCCCACCGTCAACAGGGTTGTGCCAGTGGATCCTGCAACTGCCACCAATGTTGTGCCGGTGGGGTTATCACACAGTAGCCCACCGTCAACAGGGTTGTGCCAAGGAGCTGGTAACGCAGCGCTCGTCACCCGTTTCGTGAACGAGGGCTGTCAGCTTCCTGGGCGGTAGCGATGAATCCGAGTCGGCGTTGGTGAGATGAAGAAAAGTCTTTATACACTATTTACAGGTACTTAAACAAGGAGTTCGGCTCTGGGGCCGAAAGCTACCATAGCCGTACGCGACTGTTCTCGCGCAGCGACGGCCGGGGAGATTCCGCCGCGTCCGCACTGTCAGGGGGCGAACTGCTCCCGATGGACGCTCGTGACGAACTCACACTCGGAGTCTCGAACGGAAGCACTTGAGACTCCGTTGCCGAGAACCGTTGACGCTCAAAATGGTCCAATCCGACGGCAGCACTTTCGCAGGGCCAATGGGAGAGCTTGCTGCGCTCTCGCTTCAAATATGCTGCGGGGCGAGAAGGGGTTCACCGTCATGGCCACGGCGCGCCGTGCTGTCTAGACGTTCAGCGCATGCTGAAACACGTCGCTTCTGTCCCTTTGGTACGGCTCGCCTCCAGTGCATTGGTGCTTTGCAGAGAAGTATCCAAAGTTTGTGAAGGAGGCGTTCGCCGAAGAAGTTTGGCGTCCGGCTGAATTTCTAGGCGGCTTTGGCCAGGCACAACACCGTACTGGTCTAGCGCCAGGAGAAAGCTGTTGGCGCTCATTTGCTCGCCGTAGCCGCTGTAAGTTGGGATCGGTGTTCCGATCCGCGGGCTGGGTTGCAAGGACTGCAGCGCTTGCTGGAATGCGTTGGCGAGGACTCCTGCGAGGTTTTCGGCGTTTGCCGCTGCCTCGCTCTCGGGTGCCGCGACGAGTGGCGAGATCGTCGGCGGGGTTGGCGCGGCTCCTGTGCTGCCGTTTGGTAGCTGCGATGGCGGACATGGCGTGCCTGGCGCTTTTCCCCAATCCGTTCGCGCGTAGTGCAGAGGCGCGCCAACTCTTGAGGGTGGCATTTCGCGGCGTCTGCCGGAATCTGCCTGCGGGCGTCGTGTTTCGCTGGCTGCTCCTGCAGCGGCGAATTGTCCCCTCTGTAGAGTCGCGTTGGCGGCGAGCGAGCCGTGGGCCGGGCTTTCCCTGTACCCGGGGATGAGCTCTGCGAGCCACATCAGATCAGGCAGATTACTCTGCTGGTCTGGCATTGTGTCCGGCGGGAGCGAGTAGCTCAAGTGCTTCTGCACGAGAGAACCACGTTGGGGCGCCAGTTGTGGGGGTTCTTATTAAGCCGTCTAGCCTCTTCTGAGGTCTAGGCCGCAAACACAGAGCTCCCGCGATCACACACCACGTGCAGCCGTTCTCACGGCCGCAAAGTAGTAATGCAAAATACGACACAACACAGAACAGGACTTTGCCCGGAACCAGATGTTTATTGGGTCTTCCCAAAAAGAACGCTGGTGAAGGTCTTGCTGGAGACCCTATCCTTTTGGATGGGGCCTGACACTTCGAAGGGCAAGATGGCGACAACAAAGAAGTATAGCGGGGAGGTATTTACCTTGCGTCCTTCCGTTGTCGCGGCTCGCTGTCGTCTCTTCCTCGGCGGTAGCCGGTTCCCGCCGATCTCGGCGCATCTTGCCCTTTGTCCTTTTTCGGCCAATGAGCGTCGCGTCTGCGACACCTAGCGGTGCGCTCTTGCGCCCGGCGAGGGAAGAGGGAAACGCGGCGCTATCGAGAAACCCGTTTGGGTTACTCAACCTCGGAAGAGAAGGAATACTTTTGTCCCCTTCATCCTCCGCGGCGCGCGGTGCTTCGGAGGGATGCGCGGTTCTCCGCGATCGCTACAGTACCCAGTTCTTTTCTCTAGAGTGTGTGGTTCTTGTATTCCTCTTGATTTTGTATTTTTTGCCCTGATTTTTAGAAGCTATGCTCAAAGCAAGCAGCTGTTCCCTCTTGTGTGTGTCATGCAGACCATATGCTAGCCCTGTATAGAAGGGCTGGAATGAGTACGTTGTTATTTTCTTCAAAAAAGCTAAGTCGTATTGAAATACGTTAAAACAGAAGCTTGGGCATGTTGGTAATCCATTGTGTAGAACAGCGAGAAAAAACGACAGGGACGGAGGAAGACAACAAGATGAGCGCTGACTTTCAACTGACAAGTTTATTGCATGCCTGCATCCATATATATGAACACGTTCACACAATAAAAGAAACAAGAACAACTAAACAAACACCGGAAAGTGTAAGAATGCAATCGAACCATGTGTCATCCAGAATTTCACAACGTATCATTTTCTCGTGTTCATAAATCTTACTTCACGTTCCGATAAAGCTATAGACGGGCTGCTGATACAAGTTTCCTTTATCCTATTGATTTCTTTTGCTTCTAAAATCTCCCGAACTGTCTGGTCATTATGCCGATTGATTATTTTTGCTTCCTCTAGAAATGGCTGGCAAGCGTCGCTTTTACAGTCCCTGCAGTGTATGCCCATAGTTTCTTTTACCGTACTAAAAACGTTATTGTGGTGCTCCATTAGTCTTTCGTTAATACAACGCCCCATCTGTCCGATATAAAGTTTTCCACAAGACAGTGGAACAGAGTATACAACCCCCTTCTGGCAAACCACATAAGGGTCTTTGTGTTTTATGGTACAGCCCTGACCTATGCCTCTCGTACCATTAACTTTTTTGCACATTTTCCCTAATTTATCGGGAGCCGAAAGGACAACTTTCACACCTGCCTGATTTCCTATACGTTTTAGTCTATGCGAGAGGTTATGAATATACGGAATGACCGCTATCTTTTCTTTAGTCCGCTGGTTCGGGGATAAGCTCTCCAGGCTCGCCTGAGAAGATTTTATACTTGATAAAATAGTCTCCGCTACCGATACCAACAGCTGCTTGGGATATCCTGCGTTTTGAAGCCGTCGAGTTTGATACATGAAGCTATCTTTAATAGAATGGATGCATGATTTTCGTAAAGCATTAATATAGCATGATTTCACTACGCTACGTTTCACTAATTTCGAATGTGAATATTCGAAGGAAAGCAACGGCTTGCTGGCGCGTGGCTCATATGTCCAACACGTGTGATTAGGCTCAAATTTCAGTTTAAGATCTAGAAACCTGATCATATTGTCCTGCGGCCATTCACTGCATGGTTAAATTTAGTGGATTCAAGACATCGCGAAATTTTCTTTCTGCATCTGATTTAACGGTTGCGAATCAGGGTCCAACAGGACTAAAAAATCATCTACATACCGAAAGCATCCTAAAACATTCGAGTCACACAAAGTTCGTTTTAGCGTTCGATCTTTTTCCGCCAGTAATAAATTGCTTAACACAGGAGCTATGCATGACCCTATGCAAACCCCTTGTTTTTGCAGGTAGGTGTCACCGTCCCAAGTGGCGAAGGTAGACGTTAAATACATACGCAAAAGTTCTAAGAAGCCCCCCACCGACGAACCTGTCTCATTCTGAAATGCTACCACCCCTTGCCTGTCTATGCAATCTTCTATGCACGAAAACAATTCCTCATGTGGCAGGGAATAGTAACCTTTCTTACTCAGAGCTGAAACGTCCCCAAAACATATTTCAAAATATAACTTTGTAAGCTTGAGTTAACAGCTCCTGCATTTGGTTTGCGGCACGTTTGGTTTGTGCACAGGGTCCATCTGTTAATCATGCTGGTTAATATGCATGAAAAAGACGTTTTCGTGCAAACATTGCTGGCGAATGGTCAAGCGGTGCAAGGTGGATTCCGAAATGTATACTTATATGCATGCAAGGGTGGCATCATCACATAACATAATCAAGAGCTCTGTCAATACCTGCAGTTAGATGGAACATTAATGCCCATTAAAGGACACCTCATACAGTGGTTGTTGTTACCACAAGACCTGGTGCTGACACCATTCCACTGAGCGATGGACATACATGCATACCTTATAGATAGCTTATGATTGTGGGTCTCATTTATTTCTATGACTTCGAAGGAGTTCCTGTCATCGGAAGCTCTACATATTATGAAAGCGGAACAGGGTGAATATGCTGCATGAAGATACCAAGAAACTTGTACAAGAAAATTTGAGAGTGAAATGGCAGGAATTTTGAAACATTGAAATAAACAACAAACTACACTTTGTCATGCCTGTCATCGAGGAATGGAAATCATGCAGTCATTGTTACAGTTTCGGTTCGTGTTTGTTCGTGGCGCACCCTGTGCCGGCGCGATAGAACTTGTGAGGCAGCAAGGCAATAAAAAGGACACGGCTCGGGGAGTCGTTCGTTGCGCAGTGGAGCGCGGTGCATCATTGTCCGTTTCTTGGAGCTTAGCTGTTGACGGTGACCGCCGAGCCGGTCTGCCTCTAGGCATTGCTCGGTCCACCTCTCGGCATTGTTCGGTCCACCAACTCGTAACAAGTGGAGACGAGGAAGAAGTTCAAGATCGTCTTTCATCCGCCCCCTTCTGTGCACGTGAGTTCTTCGTTGTTCTAACACTGAGTCAACGCGCAATAATTCCGTCATGCCAATGTTCGGCACCCTCGAAGCGTTCGCTGGAGGAGGGGGAGATGCGTGGTCTTGCTACGTTGATCGCCTTGAAGCTTTTTTCATCGCGAATGATATCGCGGAAGAGAAAAAGAAGTCAGTCTTCTTTAGTTGCTGTGGACAGAAAACGTATGCTCTCTTGCGGGGTCTCGTGAAGCCCGCCCAACCGCAGAACAAAACCTTGCAAGAAGCTCTTTCTGTTCTTGGTGGCCATTACTGCCCCAAGCCAGCTGCTGTCGCGCAGCGTTTTAGGTTAAACACGCGTGTTCGCGCGGAGGGCGAGTCAGTAACTTTGTGGCGTCGCTCAAAAGCCTCTCGGAACATTGCAACATCGGAGCTGAGCGTAGCAACATGTTGAGGGACCGCATCGTCTGCGGCATCAACGACACAGCCGTACAGACGAGGCTGCTCGAGAAAGCAGACCTTACGTATGAAGACGCTGAAAAAACTGCACTTGCCATGGAAGCTGCGAAGAAAGATGCCGGCGAGAAAGCGAGCTCAAGCCGAAGTGCCCTGCCCACTTATCAAGTCGCGGCATCAAAGGGGCGTGTCACATGCTACCGTTGCGAGGACGAACACCTCGCGTCCGTGTGCAAGCACATCAGTAGTTCGTGCAATTACTGCAGGAAGCAGGGACCCATTGCTCGAGTGTGCAACTCGAAGAAAAAGCACGCTTGATCACGGAAGGGAAAATTCACAAAGCCACATGCGTCCGTGCCTGGAACGCATCCAGTCAACACTGTTGACAACGACGTGCGTGTTTGACATGTGGCCAGTCGACACCGTCTCGCCATCACCACCCTTCACTGTGACAGTCAGCGTTTGCGGTAAGCCGCTTTGTATGGAGCTGGACACCGGTACGAGCGTTTCTGTCATGGGAAAAAATCGTCTTCAGAAGCTGCTACTGTCAGTACCTGTCATGCCGTCTGATGTACCCCTGCGAAGCTATTCAGGTGAGCTCACACAAGTTCAAGGTAGAGCGAATGTCACAGTGCAGTTTCGTGATAGAAAAGCAGTACTATCGTTGTTCCTGACTGGGGAACATTCACCTACACTTCTGGGCCGGAACTGGATTCGAGAACTGGGCAGTGACATTGCTCGCGTGGAAGCAGACGTTCATGCTGTGTCTGATGTTGAGGACCTTCTTCAAGCGTTTCCTGAGGTGTTTGGGCAGAGCCTGGGAACTTTCAAGGGTCCAGAAGGTACAATCCATGTTCCACAAGATGCTGTACCCAAGTTTTTCAAGCCACGCCTACTGCCCTTTGCCCTGAAGGACGGGGTGTCACAAGAGCTTCAGCGCCTACTGAGGGAAGGCATCCTGGAGCTAGTCACTTCTTCAGCTTGGGCTGCACCAATTGTTCCAGTGGCCAAGAAGGATGGACGCGTCAGGATATGCGGAGATTTCAAAATTACCGTTAATCCTGTGGCTACGGTGGAAAAGTATCCAATTCCAAGAATTGAGGACCTGTGGGCCATGCTGTCAGGAGGTGAGAAGTTCACGAAGCTGGATTTGAGGGTCGCCTACCAGCAAATAGTTCTTGACAAAGAATCTAGAAAGTATGTCACAATCTCCACACACATGGGATTATTCCAGTATACACGTCTTCCTTTTGGCGTGTCATCGGCACCAGGCAGCCTTGTACCAAAGGGAGATGGAGAACCTTTTCCGAGGGCTGCCACATGTTGCAGTATATTTAGATGACATCCTTGTCACTGGCTCGAATGACTCGGAGCATCTTCGCAACCTCAATGCGGTCCTATCTAGACTCCGGGATGTTGGACTTAAGTTGAAGTTCGACAAGTGTCATTTTTTTCGTCCGACAAGTTGAATACCTCGGGCACATCATGAACAAACAAGGCCTGTCTCCAAGTTTGAGCAAGGTATCTTCCATCCTTCATGCACCTACACCCCGGGACGTCAAGGAGCCTCAAAGTTTTTTGGGACTTGTGAACTTCTACAGGCGGTTTCTACCAAACCTTTCTGGACGCCTCCACCCTTTGCATTGGTTCTCATGAACGAGAAGAAATGGGTGTGGGGAAAAGAGCAAGAAAATGCATTCAATGCATCAGTGAAGCAGTTAATAATATCCGCCCCAGTCCTAGTACATTTCGACCCAGGAAAGCAACTGTGTCTCAGCTCCGATGCCTCTCCGTATGGGATCGGCGCAGTTTTTGCACACTGAGAATCTGATGGTCGAGAACTGCCCATTGCTTTTGCCTCCAGATGTTTGTCTCGTGCAGAGCAAAACTACAGCCAACTTGACAAAGAGGCGTTAATCTTTGTATTTGCTGTTGAAAAGTTCCACCAGTACTTGTGGGGCACTTCTTTCACTGCTTATACGGATCACAAGCCACTAATAGGATTACTGAATGATGACAAACCCATTCCAGTGCTAGCATCACCACGACTAGTCAAATGGGCATTGAAACTTACTGCATACAAGTACAAGCTTGTGTACAAGCCTGGTCTGGACTTATGTCATGCGGATGCTCTCAGTAGGTTGCTGTTGCCTGCAAACAACGTGGATCTACCTGCACCTGCTGAAATCTTCTTGCTTGAACAAGCATACCCAGGACTGTTGCCACCTGCCATTGTGACACAAGCTACAAAAATGATCCATTCCTGAGCCATGTAGCTCTTGCTGTCCTGCGAGGGGAACAACTTCCAGCAGGACCAAAAGGAAATCCATTCACAGCAAGGAGCAGCGAACTCGGCTTCCACGAAGGTTGCTTGCTGTGCGGTTCCCGAGTTATCCCAAAATCTTTGCAAGCCCAAGTCCTAATGATACTTCATGCTGGGCATCCTGGCATTGAGAAAAGCAAGACAATTGCCAGAAGCCACGTCTGGTGGCCGGGAAATGATGAAGACATCGTTAAGAGTGTAAAGAGCTGTGAAACCTGCCAAGCTTACCTACGTGCACCGCAACGCATTTAGCACACGCCACGGCCGTTTCCACAGAGACCCTGCATGTCAAGGCTTCAGGTTGACTTTGGAGGCCCATTCATGGGTCATATATTCCTGGTCATTGTTGACGCCTATTCAAAGTTGGTCGAAGTTTTTCCAGTGGCGTCAACGTCAGCGGATGCTGTTGTCAGTGCTTTGCAAACAGCATTTGCGCAGCATGGGCTGCCGGATCTCATCGTGTCCAACAATGGGCCTGCCTTTGCAAGTGAACAGTACTTGGAATTCTTGACACGTAATGGAATACGTCGCATGCTTGTGCCTCCCTACCATACAGTTTCGAATGGTGCGGCAGAGCGTGTCGTACAGACTGTCAAGAACAAGATCAAGAAGAGTGGATCCGGATCTTTCCAAACCCAGATTTCGCGGTTCTTACTTCATTACAGAACCATGCCACATGAAGTCACAGGCAGAGCACCGTGTGAAATGCCCATGGGAAGGATGTTCAAGACACCTTTGGATGTTCTTCAGTGCTGCTGAGACAGTTGAAGCAGAAACTACAGGCCGATAAAGGGTGCCGTTCTTCTCCGTTGCCGAATGTGGGAGACAACGTACTCGCAAGGAACTTTCGTCGGGGGCCACCGTGGGTACACGCACGTGTCACGAGCACCACAGGTCAGTCAGCAGCTACAGTCTGTCTCAGTAACGGTACTCTCTGGCATAGGCATGGCGACCACCTACGTCCTCAAGTCGAAGAAATAGCTTAGCCAACAACTGGACTATGGAGGCCTGGACTTACTGGAACACAGGGCGTTTCCAGCCACCCATCAACTGAGCGTGGCACCAGCTTGGCTGTTTGTGGGGACTGACCCCACTGTGAGTGCTACTAGTGGCACAGAAGAGACAACTGTGAACGTGACTGGTGGTACAGAAGAGACTGCTATGAACTCTCCCAAGTCGGCGTGCAGCACGCCTCAGTTGCGAAGAAGCACGAGAAGCACGAGAAGCCGCAAGCCAGTGCAGCGCTACTCTCCATAATGTTCGTCTTAAACAAACTAATGGAGGAGGACTGTTACAGTTTCGTTTCGTGTTTGTTCGTGACGCCACCCTGTGCCGGCGCAATAGAACTTGCGAGGCAGCAAGGCTATAAAAAGGACACGACTCGGGGAGTCGTTCGTTGCGCAGGGAAGCGCGGTGCATCATTGTCCGTTTCTTGGAGCCTAGCCGTTGACGTCGACCGCCGAGCCGGTCCGCCTCTCGGCATTGCTCGGTCCACCAACTCGTAACAGTCATCAAAACATAAAATTCGGGACATTTTAGGTCATCTTCACAAAAGACACACCCACACCTGAAACATAGTTTCATACTTATGAAAGAGGACAAATTATTATGCAACAAGTGTGGAGATAAACTAGCAATAAATTTACCATACCTTACTTACATGTACGCAAGACTCGAGGAAATAAGAGGAAAACATTTTTTTACAATTTTTAAACAGATCCCTCTCCATTCCAGCATGATCCCAGGAGAGAGTGTACTAGTTTAAATCCCCTGCATTTTTTGTTTCCTAAAATGAAGCAGTATTCCTATACAAGCTACATCCTAAAGAACATTGTAGTAATTACACGCAAACTAAATACATTAAACCTTTTTCTTGGTATATGGCGGAATTAGTCGCTTACGCACCATAAAAATCAACACAACGGTTATAAGCTTTCGGTCTGGTGTGGTCGTCATTCACGTGACAGCGCTGTCATGCGGGTCTAACGTCTCAGCGATTGGAGAGTGACCTTTTCCAAATTCTCGCATAATTTTAAGAAGCGTGAAGGCGATTCTACAGATCTCTAAAGACTGTCGGGTGTTTGGTTTTGACTAGAGTAGTCAACTGTTCTATCAGCGTCCGCCTGCTTTGTTTCTTGAAGACAGCCTGGAGTGACGAGTGTTAAAGAGTTAAAGATACGACATTTTTGAACATTTAGTGGGTTTCTGAAGGCGTTGCTTTCATTACGGAGCCCACAAAAAGCAGCTGAACGTTAAACGCCGCCTAGGTTGGCTTTCTAGCAAGACAGCGATGTAAAGAATTGCCTAATCATGTTACCTGGTATTTTACTGAAATGCTGTATAACTCACTCCTTCTATGTATCTAACAAGAGAGACAGCAGTATTTGTAAATAAATAAATAAATAGCGTGGAAAATCACTCCGCCGGTCCAGCGCTGGCTGCGGATTTGAAAGACGAACTGTTTGAACTTAAAGCTACTGACCACACCTGAAACACTGAGTTGTGTATATATGAAAATCCGTCCGCTCTTCGATCATTAATACGTCCACAGTGGAGAATTTATATGCCTCAGGGTAGGCCAGCCGTGGGAACAGGGATGTGTGGTTGTAGCAACTATCGCTTGCATGGCACATATACCCTCTGCAAAATTCCAAGTCAGCTTCTAAATCGAAATGTGCAGTGCACATTTTCTACTGCGTACCGAAATCCGGCGATGCATGTATATCTCCCGCTCGTTTCAAGCTGAGGCCGTTCAGTCGGGTCACGCTAACCTCGAGCATGTATATTCGCAAACTTCAGCGGCGAGAAAAAGATGCAGGCTGAGCACTTGTCTGGTCTTCCCCTAAAGTAGTAGTAGTAATGCACTTTATTAAGGACTCAAATTAAGCGTCCAGCAGGTCGGCTGTCTATTGTAGCAAGGCTAGTACCAAAGAGCATTGCGGTTCGTATACGGAAGCGGATCATTCGCGCTTCCAGCTTTCTGGTTGTGCATTCATGTATTGCGGTGCAGCGGGTCTTTGCCTAGACGAGTCGACGTGCAGCTCGCCGCTGTAGCAGCGTAGGCTTCTAGTAGATTTGGCGTATCTTTTGCCACGGCTCTGAGGTAGAATTTAAATCAAGGATTTAACTATAGGGTTTTGAATATTTGGGGGCTGGGATTTAAAACATTCCTATGCAAAATCAACTACACCATTCGAGCTGAAATAACGTTCACAGAGTAGCAAAATATCGTCTACGTTATCTGATAAGTGATTCAACACTGGTACCCGCCTAGATTTTCCGAAATCGAGAAAAAACTGCTCTCGGCGGCGCGCAGAATATTTGCAGAAGAGAGTAAAAAAGCTAGTTTGACATGGTGCGTCATCTGTCGGGCAGCGAGGCAAGCGCGCCAACGGCCGGGATGGAGCTTGTCTCACTGCTCGGCAGATGCCGCATCATGTTAAAATAGCTTTTCGACTCTCTTCTGCGAAAATTGTGCACGCCACCGAGAGCAGTTTTTCTCGATTTCGGGAAATCTAGGCAGGTACCGACGTTGAATAACTTATCAGATAACGTAGACTATATTTTACTACTTTGCGAACGTTATTTCAGCTCGAATGGGGTAGTAGATTTTGCATAGGATTTTTTTTTAAATCCCAGCCCCCAAATATTCAAGACCCTGTAGAAACATCCTATTCCTCTGTATGCATGTGAGGAACGAGCATATGGCCGAATGTACTGCACGGCGAGGTGTGTGTGTTGCGCCGGCGCTGATCTTCGGAGGTCGATGCGGGACCTAAGACAGCGTAAATGCTGGAAATAGCTCGCTTGCATTACGGGAAGATCGAGGTGATAGTTTAATGCGAAGCGAAAGCTGCCCGTGAACGTGCGTATCTCGATGCCAGCTGGTGGAGCTGGTGCAGTACGTCGCATCGCCTGCAGCTACGTGCGTGACAAGCGATGCTTGCCGTACACAATCCTGAGTGAACAGCGTGATCTGTGCTAGAATGGGCGAACTCTTCGTAGCATCTCATCGCGAGTCGCGGCTAGCTGATATCATAGAGGATATGATTCACGCACGCGTAGCAAGCGGAATGCGGACGACGTCCGCCGTATCTTTACGAGAATCGACTGGGTACGTCGGACGTATCTTTAGACACTTTGAAATAAAAAACAGTTGCACTATCCCCGGCACCCCTTTGGCTCGCTCCAAAATCCTCGGATTGGCTATCAGGAATTAATGGGACCGTGACTGATGTGTAGGATGTGTCCCAAAAGCCTGGGAAAACTGACTTAAGGGGATGTTTTGCCGCGAAATGAGGAAGAGTGCGCCAGGTCTCGGACGCCTCTGTACTGCCATCTTTGTAACCGCCTTTCGTCATCTGCCCTGTATTTTGCCCGCCTTCAATAAACGGCCTCTATATTCAAGAGTCCTCCAATTAACTTGAAACGTGTCGCCGGACGAGCGGACGAAGTAGCTTGGCGCTCTTCGTTCGACCGCTGCCCTATACGATCCACGTCATCAACATCGTTCGACGGAGGCCTTTTTGAACTTAACTCCAGGACAGAGAACAATAATTTCTCCCCTTTGTAAAAAAATATGTGCGAAGCAGGAAACCAGCCATTTTGTTTTCTTTGTGACATTATAAACGCAATAAAAACAGCTGAAATAGGGTGCAGTTTACATCAACACTGAGCCCCGCTGGGACGGCGTAGTGGTTACGGCGCTCGACTACTGTTCCAAGGACGCGGGATCGAATCCTGGTCTTGGCGGCCGCTTTTCGATGGAGGCAAAAAGCAAGGCGCCTGTGTGCTGTGCGATGTCAGTGCACGTTAAAGAGCCCCAGGTGGTCTATATTTCCGGAGTCCTCCACTGTAGCGTCTCTCATAGCCTGAGTTGCTTTGGGACGTCTAACCCCACAAACCAAACCAAACCAAACTTTCACTCTCACCTTCCTCCCTTCCCTTACGGCGCGGGTCAGGTGTCCACGTGTGGTACGCGCTGTTGCTATGCGATGTATTGCTCAAGGTCAAATTGTGGATTAAGCGACCTTGAACAATGGTAGGTGCAGAGCTCACGCTCTAAAACGGAGGGAGTGCTGTGCCTGAATTCGCCGAGAATTAATGCAAATGAGGTAACTGTGTGAAGACGTGTCACAGTCGCTTTACCCTTGGTTATGTCATTTACCTCTCGGAAAAGGAAATCTCGAGTGATTGCGTTTCCGACTGTCATGCTTTAGCTTAAACATTTTTGTTGATCGCACTCAGAAGAGTATTCATGTTCGTGCCTTGATCAAGATATCTTCCTTAATTATCAGTAACGTACCGGTGATGCTTTATGTGCGAGTAACAGCAGTAGAAGTAGAGCATCCAGGTTACAAAATGTATTCAGCAGAATGGAAAGCGCGTCGAGAGTTATAAGACTGAAGGCATCATTTTTGCGACAGCTACGCACATGATACCATTGAAAATGGCAGAAACAGTGATTTGAAAGAGGGACATTTCTCAACACGAACTCGAAATCAAACTTACGAGTGCACTAATAAATTATAAGCTAGTTTGCAGCAATTAAGAAACATTGTAGTCAAGAAAGCAGACTAGTATATAAATGTCACTCCAGCCAGATTGCCTGTTGTTTGAACACGTTTGGTATGAAAGTTGCTGTCCTATAATGTGCACACAAAAATGATTCCTTGGGGAGGCGAAAATGTATCCCGTTCAACGTTGAGCAGACTAGGGTCGAGAAATGAAGGGCCCGTTATGACATACACTTCTAGGAAGCCACCAATTACGGGCTGAGAAGGTTAGAGAGCAGCCGCCGTAGCTCAGTTGATGGATAACCGTACCCAAAATTCGGAGATTGTGGGTTCGAATCGAACCTGCGGCATGATGTTATTTTATTTTATGAACAATCGTTAAGTGTCACACCACGGAAAAACAAAAACAAAGTAGCGCCGTGGTTCCGAAACCCTAGTCGTATAGTACGCAGAGAAGACAATAAACCAGAGACTCAGATACAGCGAATGGCCTGAACATAATGAAAAACTTGGATACACCCCAACATTCGGATATAACACTCGACTACCGAAATTCACTTAAGACGATCCAACTGAGCTATGAAGGTGGAAGTCGTAAGTACGTTAATAACCCGTACCTGGTCGCATAAATTGTAATCATCAACTGGAATTTTTCCTATGCTTTCTGACGTATTACCTCTGGTAAAATTCAGTACCGTTTTAATTTCTCACGGATCAAAGCCAGAAATTACCGTGACAAAGAAACATATTCCCTTATGTTTTTTTTTTTTTTTGGTTTCTGACTGTTGGCTTGGATCATGCGTTCATGAAAACAAGTAACGGATGACCAGATTAACTGGCTCCCTCTCTCTTGCTCTTAGTTCACAGAAATCAACATTGATAGTAACTCTGCTACTTATCCTATTTCAACTGAATATGTTCTACATTTGATTCCGGCTGCATCATGTGCACTGCGATGAGTGGCACAACTTCTAAAAACTCTGTGAGTATATTAGGTGAGGCAGTAAGATAATTAGTTGGTTTCCGAAATTTATGCATTATGTTGCAAGTCGAACAACCGTACGACCGTTGGCCCGACTAATTGCTTGCGGAGAGTGTGCGACCTTTTATCTGATTTCCATCGCAGAACCCACCGTTCAAGAACAGAGGATGAAGAGGATGATCTGAGTTCTAAGACAGCATGACGGCTTGATAAGCAGCGGTGAATAAACGTGCGTTGTTTCTTCTTCTCACCAGCGTTCATGTTGTGACCCACCCCACACACACACACAAAAAAAAATGAAAAGAAAACTTCGCTATACCAAGAAGTTGTCTGTGACAAGGCGTATGTTATAGAAGGCAGACCTGAAGCTGAAGTAATATACGCTGCAGCGGTTAGGCGCATTAATGTAGGGACACATGAACAGACGCCAAAATGCCTTGTGATTGAATAGAGCAGTTAGACATGGTGAGGCCATGCCGACCATGGGGATCACAGTGCGAGGTCGGGGAAGTCTGGTGGGTGAAACACTTTGCTCCGGGCCCGTAAGCGCTGGCTTGGATCTCCTTGAAAGGAAAAGGAACTTTGATTTAGTGTTTGGGGGTCAACGTCCCACAGCGACCAGGCTATGAGGGGTATGCCGTATTGGATGGCTCCGAATAATTCTGAGCACGTTGTTTGCGAGCACTGACATCGCAGAGTGTTGCAGAGGCGCGTTGCGTTCCGCCTCCATAGAAACGCGGCCTTCGCGGCGGGACAGAACCCGGGCCTCACGGCTCAGCAGCGGACAAAGTAATTTGTATTCCCACGTTCGCGCGTTCGGCATATCTTTGATGCTGGTAATAAATGCGACAAATAACGGAAGGTTTGTTTGCCTTACACGACACAAACCGATATCGCCACGCGGAGGCGGGCTTCATGCGCCGGCCAAGTTTCTCATCCGCATGCTTTTCGCTGCACTAGACTTACAAGTCTGGGTTTCTGTTGTAAATGAAAAGATCTAAACTATGATTTAACTTGTCATGTTGGCTTCTATGAAGAGAAATTTCGAATTATAGCGCTACGTTCAGACCATTCTATCAGCACAGGCAGGTTTGTAACATCAGTGCAACGAGGTTGATACGGCATATTTAGACAGAAACCACGGCATCGTTCCCAGAAGGCGAAAGCCTTTTTATGCTCCGCGCTTCAGTCACACGAACTGTGCGCTTCAGAGCCACACGACGCAGACTCCGAGGGCCACCATGTAATTTAGAACGACTAGGCGAATAGGTTTCCTCCAGTGCCCGCAAAAAACTCGTGTTTCGTCTTCACTGACAGTCTCCGCCACGACTCCCTGCATCTCTTGCTCATGTACACGTCATCACTGCGACCACACATGCCTGCATAGCGGCAGTAGTGACACGCCGTGACTGCAGGAACGAGCCACGAGGTGATAACATCGCGGAGGCGGAACAAAGTACGGGCGCGCCGCGTCGGGCGAAATGTATGTGGCAGACGCCCCCTCCGTTTGCCGGGAACAAACATGGATATCTGCGAAGCTGGGCTGAGTCTGCCGTGCTGAAATGCAAGTCACTCGAGGCGACAAAGCGACACGGAGGATCGCGGCCTGCGGTGGGGGCACACCGCGGAAATCCCAGGGACGCTCCCGGTTCTCTCTGGAGTCACGCAAGCAGCTTCCTCTCGGCATGTGTGTTCACACAAGCAGTTTTGGCTACGGCACGCGCCCAAATGGTGATGCAGACGGCTCTCCGCCGTTCAGGTGACTGCACACAGCGTCATCCAACAGGGTTACAATTGGCGATTGGTGCTTATTGGCGATTGTATGGACTTTTTGTTTCCCTTGACCCCGCCGCCTTTCTTTAGCGAGCCGTGCAAGACGCAGTAGTCATCCCTCGCCCTTGCACGTGTCATTACCACTTAGACTCGCGCGCATAATGCGAGTGCCTTCGGCGTGCGATCGCAATCATAGATCCGTCTCCGGCACAAACCGCCAATTCAGCGTTTCCTTCCCGCTACGCTAGGATTTCTCGCACGCGGTCGACGCGGTCTCGAACTGGGCGCCGCCTTTCGCTTTTCTTTCTTCTTCGCTTCGAGCTCCCCGACGTATACTCGACGAGGATTGTTCTTTCCGTGTTGTCCCATGCTTTCGCTTTTGAAATGCATCATGAATATAGATGAGGTGACAAGACCGAACACCAGTTCCTGGGATGTCCCTTCGCATGACCCAGCCGCTAAGTGAGTTGCACGCTCGGGCATTTGTGCAGACTTGAGTGATCGGGCGCGCAATTTTTCGCGTAGCGTTTGAAGCTACCGAAGCGGCAGGGTTGTTTAAAAGTGAAGGTGCATTTTGTACCCGCGTGTCTCTTTGCGAACTTGTACTGTGATTCAGTTGAGTGGAGAATTCGGGCGAGCGGTTACATATTGATTAGTATAAAACAAGCCGAAAAGTAGCACGTCGTGTCATCCAGTGTTACTTTTCAGTCTTTACCGTTTGGCTGTGTCCTTACGACTTGTACTCTGCGTCTGTGGAATCATGTATGCGAATGAGAATGAGTTTTTATTTTCTTTCCTTCGATGCGAATATGCTTCCGATCAGTTTAAAACGAAACGACGGCTATCAATAATTCTGAACATTCGCGCTGAAGTTGTATGTTAATGCCAATAACGTTTAGATATACGTATGATTTGAGTCCCGATCGCCTAAACAGTTTGCTAACTGAGTACAGTAAATATGGCATTGTAGCTTAAGGGCTCCAAATTGAATCTCTTGGTTGAAGCAATTTTTAGTTGCTGCTTTTGAAGGCTTGCATGATCAGTGTACTAGGCTAGATAACTGTACGCCAAACCAATCCGCCGAACATACGAAGAAAGTTTCGGGCTATATTCTGCCAGTGCACCGCATTTGCTTTTGCAGAGAAAAACCTACCTGCAGCATGCGGTGCACGAGTGGAAGTGTGAGCAGGAAGTGGTACCAAACACATCATTTGATTTTGGTCGAATATTTAGGGGAATCCCCCAAGTTGGAGTAGATTTGTAATAAGGGAGTAATTACTCATTAACATCCACCCACACTGACATTGGCTGTACTTGGATGGATGTCAATGAGTAATTACTCCCATATTATCATTTGATTTCGTGTCAAAATTGTGACACCGCCGTTATTTGTGGATCATAAAGGGCAGCGTCCTACCATTTCGCTTCCCATTTAGCATCCATCTGCTGGTCAAGTTAGAGGATAGTTTGCGACGGGGATTCGAACCGACGACATGTACTTACAAATTTGTCGTACAGCGGACATTTGTATCAACATTGTGCCAGCCGTTCACGCAAAGCGTTCCGAGTAACGTCATACGAGTTGCACGTATCGTACGTCTCATAGCAGGCTAGCTAGCTAGCAACAGGGATACGCGACATATGCAATACGTCCAATGCTATATTCATTTCCTCGACTTTCATTTAACAATTGTGACATCACCGTTCCTGGTACAGCGGACTTTTCGCATGACAATTGTGTCGCAACCGTTCGCCGCACAGCGGTCCGAGTGTTGTCATGCGATTTTGCGCTGCTTGTAGCATACGCTTCTTACGCCTAGTTGCTGGGTAGGTTGCAACAATGATTCCAACTGGTGACATGAGTACTCATGTGTAGGTTTAATGCTACGCCTTTCTTGTCTTTCATTCAGCAATTGTGGCGCCACCCCTTCGTTGTGCATTCGATTTTCCATGCACATAGCATACAGCTGCCCTATTCGTTTCGAAGCTGGGCCCACTATTGCACTTTTTGTTTAGGTATTCGATAATTTAGTACATTCGTATACGTGTCGCCATCTTCGGCTATGCTTCACACGTTTCTGGTTTTAGCCAGCTTGCCACACCACCATTCTCTACGTCACAAGTTGCCGTTTAAGAAACGATGTTGAAGAAAGGGAAGAGAACAACAACAACAACAAAAAAAGAATAGCTAAATTACGACGTCGCGTTTCTTCTTGTGCGGCATCTGCGAGTGAGCTCTGCCTCTTCAGAAGCACTGGCTCTAAAGGGATCCGGAAATGTTAGACTCGTTATAGCCGCTTTTGTGGAAACAAAACTCTGGTTTTACTGCTTTGGGTCGCGATAAATTGACGCCCCATGCGTATACGGCATTACTCGAGACATAAAAAGCACCTAGTACGCACACTGCTTCGGTAAGAATGGCAAGTTCGGCTAGTTGGTTCGCCATTGCTAGGGGCGGAGAACAGCACGAAAAACAAAAACAAACGGACAAAATAAAAGACTACACACGACAAGTGCTGTCCCGCGACCGAACATTTATTATACGAGTAAAGGCATCGAATAGCTGAATATTGGGGGCACACCAACTTCGAAGGTATGACGCACTGATGTTAATGGCTCACGTCTGCGGCTTCTATTGAGCTGTTGAGGACTCTCGTTCGCGTGCATGTCTTTTACTACTCGCTCAATCACTACTTGCTTAACCTTTACTGCTTCTCCGCACTGCACCGATGCTTCGCACAGATAGAACGCCGGCCTCTTTTCTGTAAGTCTCCAATTTGCGTCATCTGTTGACCGCCAGTAGCGAGAACGGTGCAACTAAATGTGGAAATTTTAAACCTACAATGCTGAGAAGAGTTGAAAGTCACTAGAGGTTGTGTACGGTCATTGTGATTGCAATGGTCCACTCTTCCTCATCGCTGTAAAATTAGGCCTAAAGAATGCTTGCTGTTCCGACTATTTCCAGTGACCGTGGAAAATCAACGGGATATATGCACGCAACATTCGATATATTTACGCAGTGATAGTGTTCTGCGTCACTCGGCTTGTGGTAGTAACCGTGCAAACTGAAAATGTTTGTTCAACTTTTCTGGGCTTGTTTCGCCAAGCAGCACTGTTACTGGCATCGAAGCAAGCATAGCTGGCCTTTCAGCAACCAATCCTGCCTCGTACGTCACTTGGACGCAGGGACCTCATCATCGCTCACTTCTGGACTTCATAAAATCAGCCAACCTTTTTCCATTCATTTAATCATTTATTCATCCTTCATCTCATACCCTACTAATGCCCTGGGGCAATAAATATCGACTAAAAAAAAAAAGTAAGCGAGAACATGATAAGCGAATTTTGATTGGCTGGCACGCTTGACGACGGTTGTTTAAAGATAAAGTCTGTTATTGAATGTTGTAGAGGGTCAGAAATAAGCATCTGATGTAAAAATAAAAGGAAGTAAAAGGAGGCAAATGGCGGAAAAGTCCCGGCTTTTGAATAGGGAATAAAAACGTGTGCTGCATGGTTCTCGTAGATGTATGCGACGTGACCACTTCGAAGTTTTTTATAACTACAAGGAACAATTTGAAGCTATAGGCGCGTTCCTGATGTTCACTTTGATGTCCATTGGTTATGCTCCAACGACTGCACTCACATAACATTGGACGCACGACACATTTGCGTGACACCCCGCAGTGGTGGTGCGCTGGTTAGGGCGCTAGACTTTTGTGCCCAAGGATGCGAGATCGAATGCCGGCCGCGGCGGCCGCTTCTCGATGGCGGCGAAAGGCAAGGCGCCCGTGTGCTATGCGATGTCAGTGCACGTTAACTCAGGTGGTCAAAATTTCTGGAGCCCTTAACTAGGGCTTCTCCCATAGTCCGAGCCGCTTTGGGACGTTAAACACCACAAACCAAATCAAAACATTTGTGTGGAAGCCTTTGTAGGAGCTCCCTAAACATTCAGTCAGGTGCATACTCCACTGACTGATCCCGATGGACAAATACGTGCTTAGGGGTATTTTCGCTTCCCTAACTAGAAGCAGCAAATTATACACCTGTGATCCTTACTCTATAAACCCGCTCTAAAGTCTTGCAAAACAAAAATAATGTACGGATAACATTTCTGGAAAATTTTAGGAAATCCCTTTACAAGCTTCAAAACCAATGCTGCTTCAGTGCTTGTGGTGGGAGTTTTCCTGCCGTGTATTGTAGTGTGTCCAGGCTGGTTTCTTAAAACTAACGAACCAACTAGTAAGGTCCATTTTACAGGCTCTGTTGGACAGCAGCCGCGAATGTACGGACTTATAGAGGTCAATGTTTTGGCGAAACACGCAATAAAACACCTTTTAAAATGTCACACACTCATACTGCTGCTATGGTAGGTACTCAGCCACTGTCGACTTTTTGCTGTGAAAGTGTTAAGTGCTGAACAGCAGTGGGTGGGGCAGATCCTAAATTCAGTAGCGACGTATGTGACTCAAAAGGTGGATGTGATTGTAGGTAGACCGAATTCAGCTGCTCCAGTGCCTAAAGATGCAGAGTATTTTTGGAAATTTTGCTAATTTTCGCTTGCTTTTTGTTCTTGTCCTGAATACATAACAAAAGCTTGTCTTTTTTTCCTTTGGAAAAAATTAGCGTTACAAACGCGCCCGCAAAAAAAAAAGAAAGCAAAACAGCTCATCGTCCACAAAGAATGCATTGTCCGAAGTGCCGGTAAAAAATGTTTTTTTTTTTTTTTTTTTTTTTTTGTAAGTAACGTCCGAACAAATGTCATTTTTCTTTACAGGCAGTTCTAGATTCTGCGTATGTACAGCATAGTATACAATGGCTCGTTTTTCTTCGTAAGCAGTCATGGACCGTTTGTCTCAGCAGACCACGTTTACGTCCACCGTAGAAAAAGGAAATTCTGTGAATGAATGGCCCAAAACGTCACATCGGCTTTTTCCGGACGAGCTCACGACAAAATAGCCTGAAGCACCTTCTCGTGTGTTTTCTCCTACCCTCTAATTTGTGGACACTTATCGGCGACCACATTTGGCTTCAGGGGAAGGTCCTTGGATTTCGTTTTAGCTCAGAGTGAGCGTCACTTAGATATTTACGTTTCCGTTTTCCGTTAACCCCCCCCCCCCCCCCCCCCCCCCTTTCTCTTGATAACTGGCGCGCACACTTAATATATCTGCGGTGTATAATCTCACGAATCTCGGAAAGACCAGCATCTTTGTAATCCGCAGCGGCTTTTCTCAACTACGTGATTGGATAATGATGCTTACACCCACTGTTTGAATGTAGCATTCGTAACCTGACCAGGGTGTCGAGCAAAAAAAGGTTTGTTAATTTGTGCTTTTTCTGTGTAGAAAATAGAATTTACCGCAGAAAGTACCGACAAAGGCGCGGTTGGTCTGATTTGTATCACCAGCTGTTTCGGGGCTGTATATAGCGGTTGTAAGCCAGTGAAAAAACGCTGTGATGCACTGTCGCATCTATACCCTAGTCTCCGGCCACACCGGTCCGCCGTCCTGCAGTGAGCAATGGGAACACGATACGGTTTACAGCTTAAATGCGCACTAATGTCTTTAAATCAGTAGATCACCGCATTCGAAATATAAAGACGCTGCTAGCAGCATCTAGCAACTTTATAAGACTAGAAAGTTTAAAAAATATTCAATACACTCATCACCTCAGGCTGATTTCTCAAAACTGTGGTACATCGACACAATTTTCTTTTTTTTTCGACGCGTATCCCAAAGGCTAGGACACATTGCCATTCGCTTCACAGCGGCGATCACTGAATCCTTTCCGGTGTAGACACCTCGAGCTTGAAAAGCACGGCGGAAAAATTTATATCACATATGAAGTGAAATCCTAAAGATACGCAAGGGGAATGGTGCTCCTGCCTATAGGCGTTTATTCTGCTGCAGTGGATAGCAACCATACCCGTGAAACCATGTAAGCGATTTAAAACCTATTCTGCGCACAACACCCCTCAGCGCAATCTATAGGCAAGTCTGCTGAAGAGCTTACTCGTCAGGCACACCATGCAGACGTGCTACGGAGGCCACAAGAACAAAATGCGATTGGCATTACGTATTTAAGCGAGGGTTCGTTACTTGTTTTTATTGCGATAGCATGCCTTTCGACATAAAATTGTTTACCAATTGAGGTATACAGACTGAATTCCTATAAGAAATCTAATTAGGGCCGGTGATACGGACATATATCTAAGCGTCCACATCCGGCGGTCGACCTGTGGGAGGCCCGCGTCGTTCATTGCTCGTGCGAAGCAGTTCTCGCGTTCGAGAACCGTGCTGCACTTACTACGGCCTGAGTAGGTGCAGATCTTGGTGGAGGGTACAACTCCGGCGTACACAAGAGCTGTTAACGGCCGTAAAGAACACTTGATTTTGTCTTGACATGAACGTGACGACGATATTTTCATATCGAGGTTAAAGACTCCTATACACCCTATGTTTGCTTATTTTTACTTCGCCTTCCGCGTAAAGATAAAATCAGGCTGGTATGAAACATTGAAAACCCTTAAAGACGCTCAGTAAAAGCCCTTGATAACGGCGTTGTCAGTAGCGACATGGTCGTCGATACTCAAGGCGCACATCTCTGCTGTCAGTGTTGCGCTCGCCTATTTTCGAGCATTCCTAATTACTTGCCTACCTAAAGTGAACAGGAATTTCACAAGTTGCATTGCATATAGTGGTGAACAAACCGTCAATTTCAACGGATGGCTCCGTGGCGCTAATGGTGGCGATGGGCGATTGAGTCATAGGAAAACGTCGTCAAAGCTCTTCAATCGAGAGCTGTCAGCGCTAGTTTCACGCGTCGTTCACATCTACAGACGAATCGACCATTGGCTGACAGAAGGAATTGCTATGAGGACAAAAACTAAAAGAAGCAAAAAAAATAAATAATAAGAATTGAGAGAAACTCATAGGTGTCGGCCCCAGAATTCAGCGGCGCAGCGCGCGTATACGTCAGTCGCAGCCTCGTCGCAGCGAAGAGAATCGGTCCCATCCACGCCCCGTGGCCACAAGGCCAACTCCGGCATTTGCCAGCGGGCGACGCAAGCGCTACCGACCTGGAAACCGCGGCTGCGCACTGCAAGCGAACGCTGCCGCTTTTCGCGTCGCCTCACTTTCCTGCTCCCGCGGCCACGAGAAACAAGCCGCTTTTCTTTCGTAGCACCGCGTGGCACGAAGGTTCACGCATGAACCGCCGAGTGACGATTCCAGCGCTTGGCGCTCTCTGAGGAGAATGGCGGCGCGCGTCAGCCAGAGTTTATAGGCGCCACCTTGCGTGGGTGTCTTCTGTCCCTCGACGGTTGCCGTCGTAGACCGAAACACGCGATCCCCACGAGCCGCTCAATGAATTACGCTTCACCGAGCCTCATTCTGTAGAACTCTCGGCCGACCTTCGAGCACGGTGTTCCGGTACGGCTTCGAACTGCTTGCGCTGCCGCTGTTTGCACAGCAGACGCCGGCTTGAGCATGCTTTTGGCGCTGCTACGAGTCTTCCAGCTGCCGTGAGAATCTCTGCCCCAACGCTTTAATGACAGCGGCTTTCAGATCACGGTCACATGATCGACTTTCAGAACCTCTGTTTCGATACTTATAAAGCGCCTCTACAAATGATGCGGAACGATGGGTGTGACGTGTGAATGGTGTGACGTGTGACGTGTATAATGGCTAGTGGTATCTTCGAACTGCATTTATTAAAGCGTAATCGGAAATCCTCCAGTTGCATTTGTGCACGAGTTGAAAAAAAAAACGTATACGGTAGTCTATAGTGGCGTCTAGACGTCCTGAACCCAGACGCTGCTTGGAAGAAAAGCATCAAGCACGTTTGTCCCGATCACAGTTCTTCAAAAGAAAATGTATACCCCAAATTCTGGGCGAGAGTATTTTTTAACTGGAAGTTGTGTGTGAACGGAATGTTCCACTAAAGCAATCAATATATCCGCAGATCTTTCCCCGGGACGCTTGTAGTTTCTGCCAGTTATTTTTAAAACTGTACCCAATTGCTTTTCATGGTAGTCTTCTCGATGCGAAAGAAGCACAAACTTTAAAACAAAGATTTTGCTACATATCAAGATTGGAGCCCTCCCCATCAATATTTTCATGCCAGTCTTACACAGAAATACCTCACAATTAAAATTGATGTACATGAAAGCTAGACTTGATGTCACTTTGAACCGTGTTGCATCAGTAGAGGCCACCAAGTCTAAGTCTAGTTAGCCACCCTGCGCTGAGGGCATTTACCTTCACTATATGGAGATTTTTAAAAGAAAGGTCACCTTCAACCACAAGCGACGCGCGCTAAATTGCATCTTTACAACAAAAATAAAAAAAAAAGCTTATTCCCTTCGTTTGGGAGAGACGCAGGATATTGTCCCTACAAATGCTATGGTGGGATGGAAAAAAGAAAGTAAAAGGAAGGATCATGGACCGTGTCACTGAGTGCAAGTGTCGTGGTTCTGATGTATAACTAGTTCCGGGTATACAGGAAATTAAAACAGGCGCGAATGATTCTGTGTGTCTCAAACTGCACCATTACAAAAACAACTTGGCTGTGACCGCGCAATTGTATATCCCATCACAGAGGCTTACTGGCTAGGGCGCTCGACTGCTGAGCGCGGGATCAAACCTTGGGATTGGCGGCTGCTTTTCGGTGGGGGCGAAAAGCAAGGCGCCCGTGTGCTGTGCGAAGTCGGCGCCCGTTAAAGAGCCCTACGTGGTCGACACTTCAGGAGAATTCCACTATACGGCCATCCTCATAGCCTTAGTCGCTATGGGACTTCAGACCTTACAAAACAAAAAAAAAAAAAAAAAAAACAACTTGGTTTCAGCTAAGATGCAATAAAATCGCGCTCATTCCCCGACCCACTCTGCTCTCTTCCTGTCTCATAATGTTAAAACTATAATTTTCCTTTCAAAAGATTTCTAAACAGATCCCAATTTAATTTCAGCCTTTCAACCCCAAATCTGGTGGTGAGTTTTGATGCGTTGAAAGTTAGAGGAGCAAAACGCCGACTGATCAGGTAAGATCTTGCAGGCCGTTCTCGCTGTTCTGGCTGCACGTATACCGAGGTGACGTCCAGTGGTGGGCGCACAAAGCACTGCATATGGTGAAACTGCATGCGCCGGCCACACCACGTTCCGACCAAAGTCGAAGTAGTGCCTCCTTGGCGACGCTCCGTGAGCGACGACCTTGACAAATGTTTGATTCCCGCTGTCAAGATATTTATATATATGACATCTTTTCGACAACCGAATGAAAAGGCCTTCGTAAAACGTGCGAATACTTCAGTAATGTCTACATTCCTTGCTTCTTCAAAAGCCAAATGATCTTGCAGCAGAATACTTCCATTCCATTTCTTTTGACAGACAGAGCACGCGTAAAACTGCAATACACCCAGTAATTAATTGTCAGGGTTTTTCGATTGGTACTCAACCCTAGAATTCCCGCTTAGAATGCCTCTAGTTTATGGGCAGTAACTTAAGCAAACGTATAGCCACTAGGGAAGCAACAACTGCTGCCTGAGCAAGACTTTCTCGATCCCGGTGGTCTTGAGGCTGCGTCTGGACGCCACTGCGGTGATCCGGTGCTTGAGATGGGAGACGTTGACCATAGCTGCAGGCACCGTTGATGATGACAGTTTACACGCCGAGTTCAATACACGCGCCGGCAGGACTAGCGAGCCGTCTTCGTATTTTCAGGCAATCGTGCCTGGAAGACGAAGCTGCTTGGTTCGACCTGCTCTAGCGTGTCTTTCGTTCCTCTCTGCCCCGCAGTCATTCTGCCGCTTTCCTTGTCACCTCGGGTTCTTTTTTCCCGTTCTCAGAACCCTCGCCACCCTCGCAACAGCGTCCGTGTAGACATCATTAGCACGTCGTCCCCGCACTCCAGCGTGTCATTCAGCGACCCCTCTTCGCATTTGGTTTTCGGACAAAGGTCGACAAGAGCAGGCAAAATTGTGGAGAGGTCGGTGGCTCCCGGAACACCGTGCAACCCGGATCCCAAGTTCCGACACAGGCAATTACTCATCACAGTATGCTTCCATAAACAGTAACACAAAACACTTGCAAACCCACCTCATTAATGATGGTTAGATATAACTAAAGCTCATAGGAGAAAAACTTTAAGTGGTCATATGCTCCGGTGGGCTGGATGAGGTTAGACAGTTCTACTGCTAACACTTAGGACGAGGGTTCGATTGCGGCTATGGCGGCATCGTTTTGATGGATGCACAGTGCAAGACGCCAGGGCAGGGCACTTTAAGGACCCCAAGGGGGTAGAAATTTCCGGAGCCCTCCACCGCGGCGTCTCTTATAGCTGATGTTCCTTTGAGAACTTAAACCGTATACATTGAACCAAACCAACACGTGAAAGTAAGTGTTTGCCACTATTACATTCCTTACTGCTTTTTCGACTACCGCTTCACCAACAATTGAAGGCAAAAAGCATTTGGGCAGCGTCTTGACCATCTCTGCTCTATTTTCATAGTAGGTCAGCGTCCCAGCGGTGGAGACAAAAATCCAACCTCACTATACACGAAAAACGCAGCCGCTAATTCGAATTACTGCCGATGCCGGACTGAACGCCTTGATACCCATGCAGACACCACTGACGACCTTGACACTGCTTTCTTATCCGATAGGCGCCCTGATAAAGGATACGTTGATGGGAATACAGTTCGGTTAGAATATATATTACGCATCATGGGGGGGGGGGGGGGGGGGGGGGGGGGGGGGGGGGGGGGGGGGGGAGCGCAAACAGCCCAACCAAATACGTGCGAACAAAGTCTGCAAAAAGTATAGCAAAGCATAGCGTACCGCAGTGTTCAAGAAATAGATACAAGACAGGGCATTGGCGTCGAGATCGAGCAGAGTCGCCAACTTGCGGCGCAGCGTCCGACCCTATACAGTGGCAGCACAAGCTGGTCGGACAACAGGGCCAGGAACTGCGAGCAAGGTTGACGCCATTGCCCCCTGTAAGCGCAATGTCATTAAGTCCAGCAAAATCCGCCAAAACCATATGGCTTAATTCTCCCACTCCATGGTCACCTTGGAGTAGTGCCAGCAAATACTCTTTCAGGGTGAAGCCTCTTGGCGAAGAAAGGGACACTGGCGCCGCGAGGTGGTTGAACTGAATCCTCATAAGTAAAGAGTAAGTGGACGGTGGATCATACACTCGAGTGATTGCGTCCTAAATCCGACCCAACAATACTCCCAATATGTCGAACCAATTTCACTACGAAAATCAGGTGGTTTCTTCCACTCCATGATTCCAAGGAAGCAGTGTCAGTAGATACCCTTTCTTCTAGGAGAAGCAGGTTACCGGAGACCATGGAGGAAGGAAACAACTTTCCTTCCTCCATGCCGGAGACAGAGACTGCGGCAGCGCAAGCCGGTCGACAGCAGCGCCAGAAACCGCGAACGGGTAGCAGTGTATTTAGCGTTCGAATCACGGCAGCCTTGCACCGCCCGGACCGCATTGCTGTGGTCGACCAGACATCTCTAAGAAGGTCAGAAAGCTTCTTCCACTCCCTTGCCAGCATGTAGAGCCAGAAAATACTCTTTCTTCTGGTATGAGCGACCTGGCGAAGACGGGGATGAAAGTAGCGCGAGCTGGTCGCGCAGCAGAGCAAGGAACCGGGAGCAGGGTGCCATCACATTCAGCGCTCGACTGAAGGGAAATTTGCCTCGTCAAAGCCGCTCGGGCCATTGCATCTAGAAGACATCACTGAGAAATCCAAAAGGCTTCTGCCACTTTGAGGGCACCGTGGAGCTGTGCCAGCAGATACGCTTTTTGTGTGAGAAGCGCCTGGGAGAAGAATGCAACTCTCGCTATCCTAGCTGTTAAGAGGGCAACATTATGGGCGACGGGCAAGGCGACGTTGGATTCTGCACTTGCACGGTACAATGTTTTCCCAGTCAAAGCCAGGTTTCTGTTTAGTCCAGAACACACTGCCGTGAAAGTCTTCCAGCTCCTCTCACTTAATGGCCACCATACAGCATTGTGAGCATGTATGTTTTTCGCATATAAGAAGCGATGCAGAGACAACGACCGTAACGTCGCGAGCTCGTTGATCCGTGGTACCACAAACAAGGAGCAGGATGACGCGGAATTCCGTTCTTTGACATAATTATTCCCCAGTCTTAGCTGATTGGCATCATATTCTATTCAAAATCAAGAAAAAGAAATGGGCACTGGCAATGCATGCAATGCTAAGGGAGCATAACCGATGATCGCTATGGGTAACAAACTAGATTCCAAGGGAAAGAGAGCGTAGTAGAGGGCAGCAGAAAGTTAGGTGGGCGGAGGATATTAAGAATTTCGCAGGTGCGAAGGGAGTGGGGAGCTGTATGCAGGTAGCACAGGACCGGGTAAATGGAAGAATATGGGAGAGGAGCTTTGCCCTGCAGTGTGCATAGTCCGACTTGTGCTGATGACTATACTAAAACAAAAAACAAAACAAAATAAAATTCAATGCGCAGTAGAAATTGTTTCCTGTGCGTTTATTTCTTTCTTTTTTTTGCGACTATATGGCCCCTATGCTGACCAGTTTTAATTTGGCTGGCGTGAAGCGTCTGCTACTTGGAGACCTTCATAGGCAGTCTCTTGCCTTCGCCGTAAGGAGCGGCATGGATTGGTGAATTTGCGAATAGGGTGTTTGAAAAAGTATACTGTAGAACTTAGGTTTAATTGCGTTCCTAAAACTCAAGTTTGTCATTCGCATTTCCATCACGAAGGAAAGGGCGTTATTTATTTGCATTATTGACGTGACAGCCCGTGACAGACGGTGTTGGAGTTAAACGCTGCGAGGAATGCCTCATTGAGCCCGCATGTTGTATATCTTGTCATAAACGGACGCTGGTTTCATAGTTTCATTAACTCATCCCGCCTGCCTGCATGACAAACAATTTATGCCTCATTTCTTTCTCTAGGTAACGTAGATTATAAGCAGCTTTTCACGCTGAAGGTGGGATTCCTCCTTTATATGCTATAGTTTCTATTGCAATCCCGTAATTTCACCAAAAACGAACTACTACGTCGACAAAAAGAAGTTAACTGCAAATAACACATTTAACACTCAGAAGTTCCTAATGTTTTTCGGCGGCATAATTAGAATTAAGCACAGGACGGCGTCAAAAGGATATCAAGGAGTTCAAACCTAGGTCTCACCCAGCAGCGTTTATTTTTATTTGCCAGTGGTTCAAGAAATATAAGTTAAACCACACAAGCTTCATAACTTTGTCGACAGCTTTTTAATACAGAATCAGAAAAAACGCTTGCTCAGACCTCAGTGATAATATACAAATACTATATTCACTGCAATCACAATAAAAGTATATAAGCGCGAGCACACACTCCTGACCCCTGTATATACCGGTCCTATCCTGGAGCGTACCTTTAGTAGATTAACAAAACTGCATTTTACCACATGAACGGTGTGTGACAAATATTCTATGCAAAGACTTTCAGCCATTCTTGAACTTATATCTGTATAGACAGTCCTGTAAAGTAGCGTTATCATGGTACAGACGTGCAGCCGGACACAGTGCACGCCGTCGAAGCATATCGGTACCCTTGGCTACAGCCAGCCCGACGACAAGAAAAAGCAGAGACGCCACCGACGGGCCCTCGTTGCCGGTCTGCTCGTTAGCCACCTAGACAACGGCTACAATTCACTTCACTATCGCGATGAAAAGGCAAGGCGGAAGCCACTGCACAGTGAACATGTGGGCAAGACGTCGAGTTCACTGAGCCTGGGGATGCCGGTGCTAAGGTTGTATAGTCGAGTCACTTGCTAAACCCAGCGGAAAGCCATAACAACCATCGTGCATGGAGAATGGCCCCATTGCTTGTTCATTAGACAGTCGCCCTGAGAAACGCCAGCAGATACTCATTCGGCACGCGGGAAGAAGCATGGCGAAGACGATGTCTGTAGGTGGGCTTGTCTGTTGACGTGGACGGGAAGCTTGGAGAGTCAAGGTTGGTTGGACGTGGGTACTCGCACAGAGGAACAACTGAACGCCATGACGCCCGATGGATGAGGCTGTAGGTTCTGGTCGTTAGACCACGCAGCAGCTGCCCTGGAGCAGTGAAATCAGATACTCCCGACCACGTGGGCAGGGTCATGACAAAGACGAGGACCGCAGCGTCGTTAGCTTGTGAGCTGGGAGATGACAGGTAGATCGGGCATGGATGTCAGGGCATAGGCCGAACTGAACGTCACGACGATCAACGCAGATCGCTGACAGGCATTGGAATGTTGCCTGCTCGACCCCTTGGAACAGTGGCAGCAGATAATCCTCGTCAAGCGGGTAGAACCGTGGCAATATCGTTACTTTGCATGCTGGCGCGGACTTAGTGCTGGGAGGCAAAAGGACGATGTGTGGTGGGAATGCGAGCATAGGCCCAACCGGCTGCCACGACGACCAACGCGCAACGTGACAGCCCCTGGCCTGTTGCCTGCTTGAATAGCTAGGAGCAGTGAGAGCAGATAATCTTCGCAACGTGGGTAGGAACGTGGAAAAATCTTCAGCTTGCATGTTGGCGCGGACATAGACTTGGGAGACAAGACGATGTGAAGTGGGCATGCGCACATAGGCGCAACCAGTTGCCACGACGACCAATGCACAGCGATGACAGGGCCTGGCATGTTATCTGCTCGATCAGCTTGGAGAAGTGCCAGATGATACTCTTCGCCTCGCGGGTAGAAGCGTGACAAAATCGTCGGCTTGCATGTTGGCGCGGACATTGAGTTAGGAGGTAAGAAGACGATGTGGAGTAGACATGCGTGCATAGGCGCAACTGGTTTCCACGATGACCAATGCACAACACTGACAGGTCCTGGTGTGTTGCCTGCTTGATGAACTTGGAGCAGTGCCAGCAGATACTCTTCGCCTCTCGGGTAGAAGCGTGACAAAATCGTCAGCTTGCATGTTGGCGCGGTCACAGACTCGGGACGCTACAAGACAATGTGGAGTGGGCATGCGCGCACAGGCGCAGCCGGTTGTCATGACGACCAATGCACAACGCTGACAGGTCCTGACATGTTGCCTGCTCGATCAGCTTGGAGAAGTGCCAGAGGATAGTGTTCGCCACGCGGGTAGGAACATGGAAAAATTGTCAGCTCGCATGTTGGCGCGGACATAGACTTGGGACGCAACAAGACGATGTGAAGTGGACATGCGCGCATATGCGCAACCGGTTGTCACGACGACCAATGCGTAACGCTGACAGGTCCTGGCATGTTTCCTGCTCGATCAGCTTGTAGAAGTGCCAGTGTATACTCTTCGCCGCGCGGATAGGAACGTGTAAAAATCGTTAGCTTGCATGTTGGCGCGGTCATAGACTTGGGACGCAACAAGACGATGTGATGTGGGCATGCGCGCATAGGCGCAACCAGTTGCCACGACGACCAATGTACAACACTGACAGGTCCTGCCGTGTTGCCTGGTTGATCAGCTTGGAGCAGTGCCAGCAGATACTCTTCGCTTCGCGGGTATAAGCATGACAAAATCGTCAGCTTGCATGTTGGCGCGGTCATATACTTGGGACGCAACAAGACGATGTGAAGTGGACATGCGCGTACAGGCGAAACCGGTTGCCACGACGACCAATGCACAACACTGACAGGTCCTGGCGTGTTGCCTGCTTGATCAGCTTGGAGCAGTGCCAGCAGATACTCTTCGCTTCGCGGGTAGAAGCGTGACAAAATCGTCAGCTTGCATGTTGGCGCGGTCATAGACTTGGGACACAACAAGACGATGTGAAGGGGTCATGCGCGCATAGACTCAACTGGTTGCCACGACGACCAATGCACAATGCTGACAAATCCTGACCTGTTGCCTGCTCGACCACCTTGCAGCAGTGTCAGCACATACACTCCAGCACGCGGGCAGGAGCGTGTCAAAGACGGGGACCATAACGTCGTGAGCTTGCACGTTGGAGTGGACATGGAGCTGGGAGACGACAGTTTGATCGGACGGGGGTGTCCGTGCATAGGATGTAGACGGCTGCGTCAGCATAGATATGGATGACGATTCGGGCTTCCGTGGTGTAGACCAATGTAGCGCCTGAAGTTCGCCTAGCTGAGCTCTTACTCGTGCATGAAGTCGGATGGGTCCTTGAACTGCCTACCAATGCAAAAAGGATGGGCTTTGTTGTCTTCGATTTTCGACCGTATCCTCTAAAAAAAATGAACCTAGGTGACAATAATCTTAGAATCACCCGCTTGGAGCCATTCCGTTTAGTTCAATAAAGTTTTACTCCTAATTTCTGCTCCTTGAATTTAATTGACTACCTCTGATGAAGTAATGCGTGTAAATTTCTTCTAGTGAAGACCACGCTCGCGCAAAATAATATATTTCGTAAAAGCTGTAGCGGTTGCTTATTGGGCGCAGGGAGTGAATTCATAGATTACTTAGGGCAAAATAAGAAGAACGGTGTCTGTACGTTGCTTGTAAGCTCTTCAGCATCTTCAATTAAGTGTCGAAACTTGATGCGTTACAAAATAGTTGAAACTTGAGTGAACGATGATCAGCGTTATACGACGCTCGCTATATTTTACTTGAAGGCAGCTATGTAAGCATTTCTCATTAGATGACATGAATGGGCCGAGTTTGCACCAATAAGTACTGTTACTTTACCTTCAAAGGCCGCCTACGTCGATTGGCTGATGCAAGGGATTGCTCCAGCTGTGCACAATAGAGCTGCGGGCAAGAAAACAAAACTAGTTTGGAAATTTGAATTAACAGCTGGTTTTAGGTGGCATTGTAAAATGAACGCTTGCTGTTAGAGCGGAAAAACTTAGATACATAGGTGCATGTCGCGTTTTACTTCGCTTTCGGTTCGAGGCTAGGGCTTCAAAGTGAGGATTCAGGATGAGAACAGAGCGCATTGTAACATTTAGCGCCGTTTAGTGCACCTTAGCGTTGGGCTCAGGTACATTAGGCACGGACGCAAGTTGATGAAGACGAAGACACGCAGTGCCCAGAGCGAGAGAGTGGCAGGTAAACACTTGGGTGTTTCGGCTAAGCTGATGTGACGACAGTATGCTTTACTGGCGAAGTAAGGTAGCAAAATTAAGAGGGGAAAAAAAACAAGAGGACTTTTTGGAAGGAAACTGTCAGTGTTCGGACGCGCCAGAGTTTGCTGACCAAGGAAGGATTGCAATCCTTTCTCATAGTTGTCACACAGCTTTGACAGTTAGCGATTCTTTTCTTGTCAGCAAATCACAGTATATGATGATGCAAGTTTTACACTGCTTCTTCCTAAATGTACAAGAGTTACACGTAATGTCTGCAGTGTTTGTTGGAGCCCCTCTTAGGAACAGACAAGTCTTGTCAATAGCACTTCCAAGTGGGCGTCACACACACACACACACACACACACACACACACACACACACACACACACACACACACACACACACACACACACACACACACACACACACACACACACACACACACACACACACACGCACACGCACACGCACACGCACACGCACACACGCACACGCACACGCACACGCACACGCGCACACGCACACGCACACGCACACGCGCACACGCACACACGCACACGCACACGCACACGCACACACACACACACACACACACGCACACGCACACGCACACGCACACACACACACACACACACGCACACGCACACGCACACACACACACACACACACACGCACACGCACACGCACACGCACACACACACACACACACACACGCACACGCACACGCACACGCACACACGCACACACACACACACACACACACACACACACACACACACACACACACACACACACACACACACACACACACACACACACACACACACACACACACACACACACACACACACACACGCGCGCGCACGCGCATTCATGGTAAACGAGCGCAAAGACGAACGCAACAGAGACGTCAACATGACACAAGCGCTCACTCGTAACACAATGATTTATTCGCAAACACAGCATTAAGAGCACACAAGAGGGGGAAGATACAACGAAAACAAAACCCGATACCGCATTAAGGATCCTAATCGGCATGAAAATACATGCAAGATAAAACATGAAGCTAACCGGAGAACACCGGCACGAAACTAGCACGCAGCAAACTCATTTGAATGCTATTTGAGGGCCTGTTAAGGTGGCTGAGGGGCTGCTGACATACGTGTCAAGTGATTTTGAAATGCAATAGGTTTACCTTAAGCTCGCGCGTGAATTTTCTTGGGTGTGTAAAAAGAACAGTGGTATTTTCTTGCAAGGGTGGAATGCGGTGGAAATGCCGTAGTACATGAAGCTGTCATAAAAAAGCATAATTGAAACGCTGCCCTCTCTCTTAAGACCTACCAGCTTCCGCTGATTTCAACGCAGTAAATTATAACCTCGATTTCTATTTTGAAATGCGCATTTAATATCATGTAAACGACAATAATAGACAAATAACTCCCGTATAAAAGCTTGCACATGGTCCGACATAACTGCGATATTTTAGAAACATGCTTTACTGTGAAAGCATGTGTAGAAAGCAAATTATTCACTGATTATGTTGCGGATGAGACCACACGTGGCTTCTACCTTGGGTGAGGCTGAGCGAGGGGTGAGTTGAGGTGCTGGACAAACGAAGAGCTCAATCACTGTGTCATTCTGTCTGCCGAAAAAGATGACGAAGTGGCCCGCAGAGCTCCCCAGAATCGTTACTGTTACAAGCGGATTTTCTTCACAAACGTCGATGCGTCCCAACTACCTGCCAACGAAGCTACTACCTGCACAACTACACGAAGAAATAAGCCGGCTTCGGAGTTTATCAACACATCTTACCCTTTTTTTCACTGACACCGTAAGGAAACTTACTAAAAAAAAAAAACAGAACAGTTAGAGAAGGAAAAATTGGAGGACGCTTAAGCTTCGCCTTCAAGAGTGGAACGCGATAGCGTTATTGCACCTCGTTCGCACCGCCCACTCATTCGCTCGGTATGCTCTTCAGTCACACAAAGACATAGTTTTCATACTCAACACTTCTAAATACACTATACAACTTTTTAACACACGCGTCTCAAGAGCGAGCGCGCAAGGCCCTGCAATACAACAAACGTCGACCTGCCAAGGAGTGTAAGACAATGCGCTACGGCGCAGCAATCACTGATAAGGAGCCCCGCGTCGGACTTTGCACTCACGAATCACGCGGTGAGCGCCGAGCAACGCAGCGTTCGGCGCGGCAACGAAACGTGCGCCTGAGCAAGCGGAACGAAGCGGAATTTATGAAGTGCATGCCGGGATTTATCGCTCACGGCCAACGCCGCCGACGACACCGGCTTTTCTGCGACACGAGCTCCTTAACGCTACCGCGTTAAAATTCAGAACTCCGGAAGATGGGCCAATCTCGGCTTACTCAACAACCAAAGATAACGCATGCACTGGTGGAGGCGGCGGCCGGTGTCAGTGATGCCTCGGTGGCGTCACCATCGCTTCCCCCGCCTACAAAAAAGAGGACGTGTGACAACACGCAGCCCGAGCTCACGCTCGCAGAGGTATGCAGGAGGCTAGAGGACAAAATTGACGCCCAGGTTCAGGCCACAGATAACAAAATTCAGGCACAAATTCAGTCCATTTTTAACATTGTTCAGGAAATCACTGCAGAAACCAAAAGGCTAGGAAACGAGCTGTTAGCTATGAATGCGTGGCGGCAAGCCGTAGAGAATAAGACAGACGCTATTACGATAACCCTTCAACAACTTCAAAATGGCCAGGCAACATAAGGACAATAGATATACGCTCTGGCAGTGGAACTGTCGGGGATACCGCCGGAAGCGAGCAGTTCTTCAACAACTCCTCATTGGTAAAGACTGCCCGGACGTGATCGCTCTTCAGGAAACTGGGGGGATTGCAAAATTATCAGGCTATCAATCTTTTAACACCTCTGGCGAGAAGGCGGGAGTTACCACCCTCGTCAAAAGGAACATAACGGCTACTGCGCATGACACGGGGATCAGACACGTAGAGCACGTTCTTCTAGAACTCATTCCGAATAATAAAATTAAGACCAGCCTATTTGTGCTGAATATATACAGCAGTCCAAAACAAAGAAAGACTCGCTTCGGGTCGCTTCTTCAAAAAACTCTACGCCTTGCTAACAAACAAGCGGTGGTGGTAATGGGGGACTTCAACGCCCATCACGCTGCTTGGGGGTACCAGAGAGAATGTGTCAAGGGTAGAGAGCTCTGGCTCGATATGCAACAAGGGGCCTTCACCCTACTTACGGACCCTCAGTCTCCCACTAGAACGGGAAATAGCGTCAGTACGGACACATCTCCGGACCTCACCCTTGTTAAGAACGTCGGCAGCGCAAACTGGGTTAACACTCAAGAAAATTTAGGAAGTGATCACTTTATTTTGGAAACGGTAATTACTGCTGGGCCCTATAAACGCTCAGGCCGACGTCACTCACTCGTCGAGTGGGACGCCTTCCGAAAAATCCGGGAACAGAGTGCTAACACCACAGAAATTGATGACATTGAGGAGTGAATAAGGCAGCTCCAATTGGACGCTCGTAAAGCGACCAAGACTGTGGCGGAAGACTCAGGCCTAGAAACAATGGACACCCGCCTCCTCCATATGTGGCAAGCCAAAACCAGTATGGAAAAGCGACTGAAAAGTCAAAAGTGGAATCGTAACCATCGCAGAAGGATAGCAAGGCACAACAAAGAGATAGAGTAATATGCGCTCAAACTTTCTAGGCAAAACTGGGAATCGCTATGCGACAAAATGGACGGGAATATAAGTCTGGCCCGCACATGGAGTTTACTCAGATACCTCCTAGACCCTGACGGATGTAAAACGGCCCAGAGGCAAAACCTCCAAAAGATCCAGCATAAACATGAGGGCACAGAGCAAGAGCTGCTCGATGAGATTCGATCTAAGTACATAGTGGACACCGAGAAGGTACCTCTGCATGGTTACTGGGGGATACCCAACGATCGCTTGGACGAACCCATTACTGAATCCGAAGTGCGAGCAGAGCTTGCTAGATTAAATACTAATTCAGCGCCCGGGCCCGATGGTGTAAGCAACAAATTGCTCAGAAATCTCGACGACAACTCTATAACAGCACTTACTGCCTACATGCAGAAATGTTGGGAGGCGGGTGAGATTCCTAAGCAGTGGAAGTCGGCTAAGGTGGTACTTATTCCTAAACCGGGGAAACCTCTGTCGATCGAGAATATAAGGCCTATATCCCTAACCTCCTGTGCAGAGAAATTGATGGAGCATGTAGTGCAGACACGTCTCAACAACTACATGGAAGACCACCATCTTTATCCTATCTCCATGGTGGGATTCAGGTCTCATCTCTCAACGCAGGACGTGATGCTGCAACTAAAACATGAAATTCTGGACTCACAAACACGGGACACGAAGGTCATCCTGGGTCTTGACCTGGCGAAGGCTTTCGATAACGTCACGCACAAGGCAATCCTGGATAATCTCAGCCTCCTGGGAGTAGGCCCGAAAACCTACAACTATGTTAAAAATTTCCTTTTCGACAGAGTGGCTCAAATTAACTTCGGGGAAAGTAAATCAGACTACATAGAGCTAGGTAGCAAGGGGACCCAGCAGGGATCTCTACTGTCCCCGCTTCTATTCAACGTGGCCATGATCGGGCTTCCTAGCAAACTAGCAGCGATTGAAGGTCTCAGTCATTGCATGTATGCGGATGACATTCCTATGTGGATTGGCAAAGGAACCGACGGTCAAATAGGGGAGACTCTCCAAATGGCCATAGGAGAAGTTGAAAAGTACGTTAAATGATAGGGGACTTAGGTGCTCCCCGCAAAAATCGGAAATGCTTATTTACCATCCAAAGATGAAATCACGGTCGGATCCCCCGCGGATATCTCTTAAGGCTCAGGGACTCGATATCCCGACGGTGGACAGGATTAGAGTCTTAGGGCTGTACATTCAAAACAACAGTTTCAATGGAGAAACAATAAAAAAGTTGGAGATATGCGCGCAACAGACTATGCGGCTCATCCGCAGAATCGCAAATAGGCGCTATGGCATGAAAGAAACGAATCTAATCAGATTAGTTCAAGCCTTTGTAATAAGTATGATTGCTTACGTAGCTCCTTTCCTTAATCTGAAGGCAGCGGAGAAGTCCAAGCTGGAAGGGATCATTCGCAGAAGTGTCAAGCAGGCGCTGGGTTTACCAATTCGGACCCCCACCGCAAAACTTTTAGAACTAGGTCTTCACAACACACTGGATGAAATTGTGGAAGACGTGACAATCTAGCAGTACGAAAGGCTGTCGGGAAGCGTTACAGGCAGGAAAATCCTAGCGAAACTAGGAATAAATTACGAGAGTCAGCGAGGTCCGAAAGTGGACATGCTTAAGAGCGTGCGCGATAGGCTGATGATCCCACCACTACCGAAAAACATGCATCCCGTCCACCACAAGGATCGCAGAGAGAAACGGGCTGAAGCCCTCGGCAAATGTTTCAAAAACTATCCGATAGAAGACGTGGCCTACGTGGACGCAGCTAATTGCGGGAAGGGGAGAATGGTGAGAGCGGTAGCTAGTGCCGAGACATATGTCCGAGCCGGCGCCTCGATCACGACGGGCAGTCCCGAAATTGCAGAAGAAGCCGCCATCGCACTTGCAATAGTGGGCACGGATGCGTCAACGATAGTCAGTGACTCAAAGGTAGCAGTGATGAACTTTTCCAAAGGGAGGGTCTCCCCTCTGTTGAACGGAATCCTGCGGACTGCAAGGGACGACCGCAAAATTCGCATAGTCTGGACACCTGCACACGCATCCCTGGCTGGAAATGAAGCAGCTCACGAACTGGCTCGAGGTCTTGCTTTTCGAGCCAGTGGCCATACCGAGGGCTTCGCAGACAGGGGTCGTCTTGTGTGTTACAGAGAGATCACACAACATTATAGGCTTAATCGAACGAAGTACCCCGCCGCTGATAAATCATTGACAAAGAGTCAGGCCACCTCTTGGCGCCGTCTCCAAACTTATACGTTTCCGAACCCGGTTATGTGAAGTCGTTATTATCCGGGACAATATTTAAACGAGTGTAAGCAATGTAAGGCCAAAGCGGATCTCAACCATATTCTCTGGAAATGCCCTTTTGCCCCCCTGGAGGGACAAAAAATAAAGTCACTTGAACAATGGGAGGCTCTCCTACTCAGCTCCGATCCGGAGACTCAAACAAAAGTCGTCCAACTGGTCGAAGACGCCGCCAGGAGCCAAGACCGTCTGGCCGTCGTTTAGGCGAGGGGCCTATATGCCCTTCAGACTGTTGGCAATAAACGTTTTACAATCCAAAAAAACACCATTAACCCACATCTCAGACCTTGAATACTAACCCGACTTAATCGCTTATGGACACTGCTTATTATTGACTTCATCTCAACGCTGAGTTCACAAATAGCTTACCGCGCGTTTTGTTTAGAACAAGTGTACGCTCCCTCCTTCGACAGCTGCGCCGTGCTGGAAGTAGTTGAGCATATTTTGTTGTAAACGCTTAGTGTATGCCGAAGAACCTACTCATAAATATCTAAGGGAAACGCTCACCCAATTTCTGCTAGCGATGGATTGTGTGTAGGTCTCGGTTTGGAATAGGCAGCAGAGACATGCAATGAACTTTTAAAGACTTAGCTGTACTGCTATCAGTCGTGAAGGTCATCCGACGCCGGGATCTGACCTCAGGTGCGGCGCGAAGAACAGGCATCGTTCGATACTTCTTTGCATGTGGTCCGCGTAGAGCCGGTGGCGCTCACTTCTACTGCTGCTGCTTCGATTCTTCTACTTCGCATGCTTGCCAGAATTTATTCGTGCAGGTATGCACTCTCCACTAATATACAACAGCGTCTGGTAATATGCCACACAGCCCTTCAGTTCCTTGTCTAACCACTCCCTCTACCACCACCGCTACCCATCTTCCATACAAAAATGGTCTATGTACTTCAATGGAGAAGCTTATGGTCATTCATGTCTATCTATAAAATTTTATAGTCGGCTATAAAGTGCCATTGAAATATCTATAGGCAGCTATAGAAAATTCTATACCACTTTGTCTATAGCTTCTGGACCATACAAAATCTCTTTAGCTAACTATAAAAAACCATATTTATTTATTTATTTATTAGATACTGCAGGCGAAAGGCCCAGGCAGGAGGGGCATACAAGACGTAGAGTACGATGAAATACAAGCACAAGATACATAAACTGGAGCAATGGTACGTGATCAGGGCACAAAAGTAAAAAAAAAATGATGAATTGATGCGGTGTTACCAAAACAAAATACATAAGGATAACATGAATAATTTGATTGCAGCACACTGTCAATGGAGTCAAGCGAGTGAAGGCAATACTCAGGTAAATCATTCCAGTCATGAACAGTCCGGGGAAAGAGCGAAAATTTGAATAAGTTTGTCCTAGCAAAATATGGTGTAAGAGAAAGGGGATGGGTATGGCGGGTTATGCGCGTTGCAAGAGGGGATAGATACGGGTTATGATCAAGAGCAAGTTTGCGGTTTATTAATACAAATAGAAATTTCAGACGCACAAACTTGCGTCTGGACTGCAGAGTTCTGATACCGTCATCATGCACAAGTTTTGAAACAGAGTCAGTGCGACTGTACTTCGAGAAGATAAAACGAACAGATCTTCGCTGAATTTTTTCAAGCGCTTCTGTTTAACTTTGTATGTGGATTCCAGATGACACATGTGTACTCGAATGTGGATCTTATTAAGGCTGTATAAGCTAGTTTTTTAATCTGTGATGGGGCATCATTAAGCTTATGTCGCAGCAAACAAAGCCTGCGAAACGCGGATAAACAGATATCGCTAATATGGGAATTCCACTTCCAGTTGTTCGTTAGCGTCACACCCAGATACTTAAATTTAGTGGCCTCAGCCAACAGCATGCCCTCTATAGAATAAGAAAATATAAATGGTTTTTTCTTGTTGGTAACGCGAAGTAGGACAGATTTTTCGCTGTTAATTTTCATTTTCATGTCCATGAAGCTATAGACTATTAGTCATACAGTTATCATTAACTGTCGATAGAAATTTGAATGACTCTAAAGCTACAGACTGCAATACACAGAATCAGTTTTAGCAAGCTATATAAACGTTTATGCTCCTGAAGCTATAGAATATTAGTAATACAAATATATTTAGCTGTCTACAGAAATTTGAATGCCTCTAAAGCTACAGACTACAAGCCATATAAGCTGATTTAGCTAGTTAAAGAAACGTGTATGTTCCTGAAGCTACTATTCATACTTGTTACCTTTAGCTGTCTACGCCCCTCCGGGGTGGCGCAGTGGTTACGGCGCTCGACTACTGTTCCCAAGGATGCGGGATCGAATCCCGGCCTCGGCGGCCGCTTTTCGATAGAGGCGATCAGCAAGGCGCCCGTGTGCTGTGCGATGTCAGTGCACGTTAAAGAACCCCAGGTGGTCGAAATTTCCGGAGTCCTCCACTACAACCATATAACCTGTTTTAGCTGGCTATATAATATTGTATATACCAAAAGCTATAGACCAGAATGCGTACACCTTTATATATAAGTACATATATCGTCTGTTCGAATCCCTTGTGCGGCTTGTACTCTTGATTAACAGTTCTGTGCTGTATGCAACGAGAAACCGTATGTCATCAACTAGAACGCTGTACGACAAATGGATTACGTCACAATGTTGGTATAACTGGTGGGAGCACTGTCGCCGCATAGAAGTACGCCTGCGGTGAGTACCTCCTACCTTTGATGGTTTTAGTCGTGGGGACTGCTCGCCAATTTTCAGCTATTTATCGAATTGAAAAATGAACGTCCGAAGATACAGCAAGGTATATGTACTATGGTAGCGATGGCTCCATAGACGCCCATACCTACAAAACATGGCGGCTCATGGGCTCCAGCGACCTATGAAAATTGGGGGGCCATATCGTCAAATGACGTCACGCATACGTTCTATTTGGCTCGAATTATAAATAAGTTTTCTTTTTAAAACCGCCGCGTTGCATTGACGAGCCTGCATCTTTTGAAGGTTGTTGCCTTTCAGCGCGCGCCAACTTTCGCCATCTAAAATAACTCGAGTTTCTGTTGTTTACGCCCTTGTTTATAAGCAGTTGCTCAACCACAATGAAAGTGGTTGGCAAAGGTGGCGGCATAGAAAGGCAGCGCAACACTTCCAAATAGAGACCACGCATGCAGATTCATAATACAAATACTGCTGCAAGTCATGCAAGTACTTTGGCCATTTACTTTGTCCCTCAGCACAGTAAGGTGCGGTCCAGAAACTCTGGTACAACGGGGAAGTCGTGCCCAGCTCGCAACAGACTGTACCAAGTGAACAATTATGGTATCAATATTCATGGTTTATTGCATCAGCCAATAAAATACAGCAACAAATCACAACAATAAAAATGTATGTCGCAGACAGCACAAACAGTAGCGCTGTTTAAGCGGGCTAATCATCTCAATATGACTACAACCGAGGCATGGAAAAGGCTTGAAGTGCCTGCCACAAAACATCACCAGATAAGAAACATGCATGTACAGAAAACAAAGCTATGACAGCTGCAATTGAAATAAAAATGTCGTGAATTAGTAGGTGCATCAAAACATACGTGGAGCATAGAGCACTGGGATCACTCTTCACATTTAAATTCTTCGGCAGAAAGTATACAGCAGTTTTCAAGGCAATTTCAAGGTTGCACCAGTCCAGACAGCTTTAGAATCAACAAACGTGCTTAACACAGGAGCATTAGAGCATACAGTGAATCTGTGCGCAACCTCCAGATCTGTTCACCGGTGAAAGTCAGCCGGGAAGCGGTGTAATAAGACACCGACGGTTGAGTCCACGCTGTCGCAATGTGCCACAGAGCATCGCTTCCTCACTTTGTGCGGACTCATCTTGCATAAAACGCTAATCGCAATACAATGCTGCAAAAAGACTTCGCACTGCCCGCACGACGAAGGAGACGAAAAAAAAAAAAAAAAAAACACGGCTGGAGGGGGATATTGAATCTCACCAAACGGCGACAGAGCAGCGACCAGCAAGGACGTCGAAATCTTTGCAAAAGGGACATTTTTAGACTTGCGAACTAAATTACGCTTTCCCGGGCGCACCAAGGCCCGCACCACAGCAGACGAGCAGCAGATAGCGATAAGAAACCGTTTCGTGCTTCGTCAGCTTCGTTACCTCCGTTGCCTTGGTTACCTCTGGCAGCGCCTCCTGACCGATGCAACATCAAGATTTTTAAAAAATATTAGGAATGTATCTATAAAATACCTTACCTCATTCACAAGCGAAGTTATCAAAATGTCATTTCTTTTTATGGTGATTGATACTTTTTAATTTGTAGTAGTATAATTTGTTAATCTGAGTGGTTGACCCCCGACCTGTGGATATATGCTGCCGTACCGCTGAACCGCTTTTGGGCCCAGCCTTCACCACCATTCTACTTCCGCCATGGATACAGAGCTTGTGCACACATGCACATACACACTTGCGCATGCACAAACACACGCACGCACATACACACGCGCGCGCGCGAATATTCTATAGCTGACAATACTTAAATCAAGACACCAGATTTAGTCCATAGGTTATAGACTTCTATAGCAGGCTATAGCTTTTTTGGTCAAATATCTATAGCCGACGATACAAGGGATTTATTTTTTATAGCTGGCCATAAACGTTTGTATGCGACCATAGGAAATGCTAAAGACTGCAGTACATAGGAAGCCATAAGTCTACAGAAATATAGGTTAAAGACTTCTATAGAATAGACCATAGAAAAACCTAAAGACTACCAGAGGAACGGCTATAGCTTTCTGGGCCAAATATCTATAGCCGACCATACAAAGTATATTCCATAGCTGACCATAAAAGTTTGTACCTGACCATAAAAAATGCTAAAGCCTACAATAAATAGGAAGCCATAAGTCCATAGAAGAGGTTAGAGACTTCTATAGAACAGACTATAGAAAAACCTAACGACAGGAATAGAAGCGGCTATAAATATTTGGGCCAAATATCTATAGCCGATCATACAAAGAATTTTCTATAGCTGACCATAAAACTTTTTGTATGGGCTGGCTCGCCTCCTGGGACATCCCCCATCAAAATGCCCTCGACACCTTCGTGTCGTCGAGACTCGGCAGTAGTAATCTTGAGGTTCGCAGACAGTCAAGAAGAAGTCGCTGGCTAGGACCAGTGCTTCGGCGTGCTTTTCCTTGATGTTCGCAGAGAGCCATGGAGGAGTTGAACCACGCTCCGTAAGCTAGGTTCAACCGTATTGAACCGCAGGCAATTTTTTTCCATTCCCATTTATGTAATCCCTGGACTTCTAGACAGGGTTTAAAACTGCCACGGTCTTCAACATTACTCAATTCCTTTTCCTATCTGAATGGTATTGGACTTCCGAAAAAGTTTTAAAACATTCACGTTACTAAACATTGCGCAACCAGATCCAAGCAAGAGACGCTGTCAGTCTATTTGTAGGTCATTGCGCATCACCTCTAACTATATCCCAACATAACAAGTTGTTTGTTCCATCTTTCAAAATTTCATGACCTTATACGTTTTCTTTTATTCTTTTTTTTTTTTTATCCATTCTCAACACTTCCCCGTTCATGCCTTCGATTCCCTTCCCTGCGCAGAATAGCGCGTTAACAGGTTTGAAACTACGGCCAACTTCTCTCCTTTTTTTCATTAAAGGGTTTTTCTCTGTATCTCTCCTAAGCTCAAAATAAGCTCGGAAAGCATGCGTATTATTTGTGTTCCATATAAGTTCTTCGGAGCTTCCCGACAGCTTTTGCTGCTTCCTCGTCAATGTTTTGTTCAGATCTGGAAGCGCAATTGCCATTGTTGAGTACATTTGGTAAAAAGAGAACATACAGCAAGAAGAAATGCTAACAGACATTGAAAGCCTGAAGTTCCCCATAGGTGTGGTTACTACCAACATATATCATTGATACTAGCCTCCGCTTATCCGTTTGCCAAAAGCACTCAGTACAATAAGGGATAAAGTTAGACACTCAGATAGTTAAAGGCATGCCAAGAACAAATAGAAGTTGGCCTGTATCGCTGCAATGATTGCGGTCTCCTTACAAAGGAACACATCTCATTTAAAAGGGAGTTCTTAGAAGATAGAAAAAAAAAAAACTAAGCACGTGTGGTCATCAAATGCTCATTTTGCAAAAATCTGCACTTCACCGATTTTAGTCTGCAAAGCACAGAGGCTAGGCAAAATTGTCATCCCCCTGAAACCGATGGCAAGTAGCACTTCATACGCTCAGTACATCACGTCTGACAGGCTCGCCGCGGTGGCGCAGTGGTTAGGGCGCTCAAATGCTGTACCCAAGAGGGTGGGTTGACAGTGTGGTTATGACGGTCGGCGGTCAAGGGCGACCGCGTCTGCAGGTATTCATCGGTAGCTTGAGAGGCGGCGTAGGCATCGTCCGGTCGAGGGGAAAGTCCATGGCGTTCTCTTTCTCTCGTGCCGGTACTGCCTCCTCTTCTTCGGCATGCGTCCGGTGCTGCCACGCGTAGGTAAACAGCTACCCCCCTATCAGACGGCTAGTCGATACAAACAAACAATAGTTTTGGGTTTAAGGTACATGGGGTTTAACGTCCCAAAGCGGCTCAGCTTATGAGAGACTCCGTAGCGAAGGGATTTGAAATTTCGAATACCTGGGGTTCTTTTAGAGTGCACTAACACTGCATAGTTCATGGGCGCCTTGCTTTTCGCCTCCATCAAAAAGTGGCCGCAATGGCCGCGTTCCGATCCCGAAACCTTCGGTACAGCAATCGAGCACTCTAACCACTGCACCACCGCGGCGGGGTGACAGCGTAGTTTAGAAAGCCGCGCGGCAGCTTTTTGTGCATCCTTACCTTAAAGATTGGCCACATATGCATTAGATAAGTTCTGGGTATTTAGGCAAAATCATTTGCATGATATAAATTTACGCCCATTCTTGGATGTGTGATCTCATTTGTGTCAGCCCCTGATATACTTAAATGTCCAACCTTCTAAAAGCCTTTTCGAGCATCATGCCTGCACAGGCTGCAGGTGGCGAAGTTCCCTCCTTATCCTTCTGAAATAAAACGCGCCACGCTGTAAGCATATAAATTTATAAGAGTATTTATATTTATAAGCATATAAATAATAACTCAAATTTTGTAGGAGTTGTGCGATAAACTCCTACAAAATTAGAGTTAGGAAATGACTTTGAAATGACTTATTGATAATGCTAAAGTGTCATCATCTGCAGGCGTTGACGGTATCAGCAACAAGTTATTGAAAAACACCGTCAATTATTCTGCACCTATGTTGTCAGACGTTTTTACTCAATCATTGCAGTGCGGTACACTCCCTGACGACTGGAAGGTGGCCAAGGTGGTTCCGGTGCACAAGTCTGGTGATGTTCACTGCCCTTCCAATTACAGACCAATATCAATAACATCTATACCATGCAAATTACTTGAACATGTTTTCTATTGTGCCCTTGTAAAACATCTTGAGTCCAATTCCTTTTTTACAGCCAGTCAACATGATTTTCGACGTAATCATTCCTGTGAAACCCAATTAATAGCTTTTACTAATGATCTTTTTTTAGCTTTGGATCATTCATCGGTCGTTGATTGCATTTTCATAGATTTCGCTAAGGCTTTGACACCGTGTCTCATCCTCTTCTACTCCTAAAACTTAGTAAACTTAACATAGATAATGACTTGTTACACTGGATCGAATGTTTTTTGGAGGGCCGCACACAATACGTGACAGCTAATGACCATAACTCCAATCTTTCATCGGTAACATCGGGCGTTCCTCAAGGATCAGTACTAGGACCTCTCCTCTTTATAATCTATATTAATGACCTTCCTGATCTTGTAGCATCATCTATCCGGCTGTTCGCTGATGTCTGTGTGATATATAGGGAAATTTCTAACCCATCTGATACTGTTGTTTTGCAGCGTGATATTAATAACATTTCTGCATGGTGTGAAACTTGGTTAATGAAACTTAACGTATCCAAATGTAAAGCAATGAAAGTAACACGACTTATCCTAACAAGGCTAACCCACATCCGTACGTTCTTAATGGCTCTTCTTTAGACTTTGTTCCAGTATATGAGTATCTTGGCGTACACATAAGCAGTGAGCTCTCATGGAAAACGCATATCGAACATGTAAGTAGCAACGCTAATCGCATGCTTGGCTTCCTTCGCCATAACTTTTCACTTGCTCCGGTTTCTTTGAAGCTACTTCTCTACAAAACGGTCGTTCGTAGTAAGATGGAATGCGCGTCTTCTGTGTGGGATCCTAACATCAAGACTCTTATTAATATCTTAGAATCTGTCCAGAATCGTTCAGCTCGTTTCATTTTGAATAACTACTCCCGTTCATCTAGTGTCACACTCATGAAGAGATCTCTAGATCTTCCTGAACTTTTGGTGCGGCGTCATTTTTCTCGACTTTCCACATTCCACAAAACATATTACAGAAATGAATCCTTGAAACAAAGTCTTTTCACTGCTCCGAGTTACATATCATCCCGCATTGACCACGTTTTAAAGTTAATGTTCCAAACTACCGGACTAACCAGTATTTCTACTCTTTCCTCCCAAAGACCAGCTTAGACTGGAACCACCTGCCCGCCGGCATCGTCTCCATTTCCGAACCCGAAGCGTTCAAATCTGCGCTTCTTCATCACCTATGTTAAAAAATTCTTAGTTCTAATGTTTGTATGAGTAGTCAAACCACTCCTATCTGTAACGCCTCAACGGCTCTGATAGTAACCATATAAATAAATAAATAAATAAATAAATAAATAAATAAATAAATAAATAAATAAATAAATAAATAAATAAATAAATAAATAAATAAATAAATAAATAAATAAATAAATAAATAAATCCTCTTTTCAGTTTGAAGTTTTGTGCGCTATGAATGGATCTAAGCCTCCCACACTGTTTTTACGTTGACATTATAATGATGTGATTGCCTCAGATATAGCGATGACCACTAAGCTGTGTGGACGACGCAGCTAAATGAAGCCGGCAGTAGGCTTTCGACGTATTGAAGATAGTGTTTAAAAGCTTGGACGTGGAGCGAAATTTGCCGAGCTGCTTTCTTGCATGATGTAATCTTGGAAGCATCAGTACAAAAGTACACCAAATTGCAGACACTAGAGATCAGTTCCCTTCATGGTCGTCCTGGATAAGTGCCCACAGGCACTCCCATGAAGGACAGGGGCTCAGCAGAGACGAGGGCTATGGTGGTGTGAGCTTATGGAGGTTGTGAGGGCGAGAATCTAGATGACAGTGAGGCCTGATCACCAGTGACTGATGATATCAGACGGCCCCACATAAATGCTAAGGCGTCTAGCTGGCACCGTTGGTGGATCATAGCGAAAAGTCCACTCGACTGCTACACAGGGCAGTGCATTTACTTTTGGCAGGAGGACCCGGCACAGAGAAGACGGGGACCGTGGCCGCGTGCCTTCGTCCAGGCGTGACGGAGTGGGTGAGGATTCAGGTGATCGGGGTCTCCGGTAGCGCTACTGAGACTGCCGAATCATAGTAGAACAGCATGGAGCCCAGAGTCGCAGGAGGCGCGCTGACGCGATGGTCGTCCTGGAGCAGTGCCAGCAGGTATTCTCCCTGCAGGGGTCCGGCTGCAAAACGAGCACTATGGCCGCATGCTTTGATAAAGTTGCAACGAAGTGGACAAGGGGCAAGATGACGTTGGGCTCCAAGGTAGGGAGGCAGACTGCTGACCTGGCTATGTCCACGCCACGGCGACCAGCGAGCGCCACCGATAGCTGCAAGTAGCCCGTCCACGCGATGGTCGCCCTGGAGCAGTGCCAGCAGATATCATCCATGCAGGGGGTCCGGTTCCAAATGGTCGCCCTGGAGCAGTGGTATCAAATATCCTCCCTGCAGGGGCCTGCAGGGGGTCCGGCTCGAAGACGAGCACTATGGCCGCATGTTGTGTTCCAGTCGCGACGAAGCGGACAAGGAGCAATGTGATGGGCTCCAAGGCAGAGTGACAGACCTCTGAACTGGCCCTGGTGAACACCACGTTGGTGAGCGGGCGCCGCAGATAGCCGCAGGATGTACGCCGACAAGATGGTCGCCCTGGAACAATGTGAGCAGATATCCTCCTTCCGGAAGGCCCGGCTCCTAGACAAGGACCATGGCCGTATTCATTTGTCCAGACGGGACGGAGCGAGCTAGGAGCGGAAGGCAGTGGTCTCCAAGACAGCGTGACAGAGACCGCTGACCTGTCCCTGTCGAACGCCACAGCGACGAGCGGACACCGTAGTCGGACTCGTAATTTGCAGGCAACTGGAAACTGTACTGGCGCTCTTGCGCAGTATTGTGAGCCTCCAATGCATGTGTTCCGCTTTTTCTGAGAATGCCTCGTGCGAGCGCCGCGGGATGGGAGACGCTTTTTTGTGTTCGATTTTTTTTTTTGTAGGTGCTGCGAGGAGATTGTGGTAAGTAGGGAATATTTTATGGTCGCACATTAAGAACCAGTGTCTGGTTCGACTGACTTCTGTACTGCCCTTTTTTTTAATGCGTGATGGACTTAGCAAAATATCACAGGTGAGGTGTGTTCCCTGTGAGTACCAGTGAACTATTATGCTTAAGAAGTAAAAATAAAATCCTTCGATACAGCTCCTAGTCCAAGATTCTAGTGGCGACGGCTCCCTTGTGCGTCCTGAGGGCCATTCAGTGCACCTGCACACGGTCAAAGGTGCCGATTGAACCCCTGAAGTTTGTGCAGCGAGAAATGTAGGCTTCTGCGTGAATAATGCAATTCGCATGCACATTTAGGGAGCAGGTTCGTTTGTCGGAGGCTGTGGCTCTGTTTGCTCTCAAACTCAAAATGAATTGCAGTACTTTGTCAGTTCTGCTTTTCGAAGTGCTTCACGGAGCATAAATGCCATATTTTGCCATTTTGGGGGCACGTTTCTCGTTAATAATGTGTAAGACATTCCTGTACACTGATCGCCATGTGGTTTTCCCTTACGACCGCTGAAAAATGTAGTAGTGACTTTTCTCACCAGTTTAGGTTTCGGTTTCAGCAGCCGAGTGATGGTGACGTCATATTTCAGTCTAGGTTACACGCAGTATGAAAAACGGCGATAGAATTGCTGACTTTAAGTTGTTGTGACTTCTGTTTATAAGGCAGACTAGATTTAAAATTGCAGTGAATTCAAACTACAGAGGAACGATTATATCGCAGTTTTTGTTGCTAAAGCGACATTACACCAGGTTTCAGCTCGTCGCGTAAGGCGTGGTCAAGGAGGTTATGAAAAAAACTGCAGTTTTTTATCACCTCCTTGGGCGTGGCCGTGGCCACGAATGACATTGAACAGCCACGCTTAGTAACTGCTTAGGCGAGCTCTGCCAGAAGGTGCCGCAGTCGGCACCGCGCCGCTGCCGCTCGCTCCTGCCAAATGTGTGCTCCGCGGGCAGAGAAGCATACGTCCAGATCGAGACCTCAGGTGGCCGCAGCTACGCCGTGAAGAAGCGTAGCAGTGGTCTCCTCATAAAAAAATATCAGCCTGCCATGACTTTTGAATTCACGTTACCCCTACGCAACGGGCAGGAGCTGCTAACTCGGGTTGCTCCTTTCGTATGAGAGGGTTTTATCAGAATCATCCTGCCAGAACCGTTTGCATTCTCGTTACTTGTACGACACGCTGGCACGTTCATACGGCTTGGTCAAAGCGTGACTTAATATGTGGGCTGGTAGCTTACGCTCTCGCGTCATACCCTTAAAGGATCAGCTTAAGGGTCCCCTATAATGTAGCACCTTACTCTCATAGGGCGTGATAGGGGAATAATGTAGCAGGTAAAAGAAGCTTCCGCCGTTGCTTTCGCAATTCAACTAGGGTTACCCAGAGATAAACCACAACTAATTTTGTTTTCATCTCTCACGTCACCCAGAGTTGACTGACATCATAGCTATCTCTCGGCTGCTGAAACCAAAACAGATGAACGAATTCGATTATAAATTATATAGCCGTCGTAGGCGAATATCACGTGGTGATACTTGTACCGTAATGTCTTACGCATTATTACAAAGGATATAATGCCAACCCGAAAAATAGGCGTCTATAATATTTTAAGGTGCAAGCTAAAACATCTAATTTAAAACGGAGGTCCACTGTGGCGCTTGCCTGCGTGACTAAGGTCCGTCGAACTCAAGAGAATGATAGAGAATGCAAAATATTCGTTTCGGTCCGTCTTCACTTCACATAAATTGTTAAACAGAGCAGAGAAGATTAACCGGTACAATCTCACTTAGATCTTTGAAATTGATCCATGACTAATAAAGCTACTCACAATTATCACACTGAAACGGTGATTTCATGTAGAAAACTATATGTAGACTGTAAACTCTATAAACAACCGAAAAATCTATTAAAAAAATGCCAAGCATAAAAGCCTCTATTCGAACAGACAAGATCGAACTCTCAGGGCTATAAACACTAACCAATAAGCGTGAAGTGTCCGACATAAGAAAGTATAGCATGAAGAGAATCGAGCATGCTCTCAAGAACGGCGGTAGCCTGAAAGCGGTGAAAAGGAAACAAGACACAGGCAAAAATCGGCTGTGTGCGCTAAGGGACAAGGTGGGCAGTTTCATTACTAATATGGATAAGACAGTAAAGGTGGCCGAGGAATTCTACGCTGATCTATACAGTAGCCTAATTAATCAAGGTGACAGTGAGACTGGCAGTAGTGAACAGCAGTCAGACGTTCCACCCATAACAAAAGAAAAAGTTCAAGAAATCTTTGCATGCTATAAAAATGGGGAACGCAGCTGGGAGAGGATCAGGTAACTACAGATTTGTTGAAGGGCGGTGGGAACATCGTGCTTTAGAAACTGGCCATCCTATATACGCGATGTCTTATGACATCGACGGTACCAGAACCATAAAAGAACGCTAACACTCTCTTAATCCTAAAGAAATGGGACGCTAAGGAATTCAACAATTACAAACCGATCAGCTTACTATCTGTTACATATACGTATCATGGCAACGTTGGACTTCACTCAACGAGCGGATCAGGCACGCGCTCAGAAAAGACGCTCTACCATCGATCATATCGATACTATCAACCAGGTGGTAGAAAAATACTCGCAATATAACCAACCCTATACACAAGGTTCCTTAATTACGCGAAAGCATTTGAATTAGGGGAAATCTCAGAAGTCAGGTCGGCATTGAGTAATCGGGGTGTAGGAAAAATAACCACGGAATATAAATCTGGGTGCACAGTTTTTGGTCGATTAAAGTAAGTTAGAAAGATTAGTCTAGCGATGGTCGCTAAGAGAGCATGTGTACTTTAAATTGGTCGTGAAGAGTTTCATAAGCGATGTTCTTTATTGAAGAGAAGGGAGATTTCAGATATTTCGGCGGAAAAACCGTGGGTGCGGTTGGCCTCGATGTGGCATATGAGAAAGTACTGGAAGATATCTATAGTGACTGCGCAGCAACCGAGTCCTTCATAAACAAAGTAACAAAATTCCAACAGAGAAAGAGGTTAGGCAAGAAGGCAAGACCCCCTCAGTACTATTCTCCGCTTGCTTAGAGGAAGTGTTCAGAAACCTGGAATGGCACCAGTTAAAAGGGTTAATGAAGACTGTATACCTCAGTAATATGCGATACTCTGATGACATTGCACGGATAAGTAATTTTGTGAACGAATTGCAAATAATGATTAATGACCTGACAGCCAAAGCAGAAAGAGGCCCGAAAATTATTATGCAGAAACCTACTGTGTGTTAGAAGAGTAATGAGACTGGCAACACTGAGCGGGAATCGACAGCGCTGGCGCTGCTGTCGCCCCTTTCATACGGCATTTAGTCTGGATCGTGCCCTTGACTCAGCACCAGTTTGAAGTTGGTGCTATACGATTTTTGAGAACATCTGAAGAGAAGTTGCGTCTTTCATGTGCGCTATGAATATGGACCGGCAAAAGTATGAGCAACGCTGCGCCATTAAATTTTGTGTGAAACTTGGCGAAACCGCTACTGTGACCTATGAAAAGTTGAAAAAGGCTTATGGAGTACATTCACTATCCAGGGCCCAAGTGTTCAGATGGCACAAGTGTTTTTTAGCAGGCCGAGGAGAAGTGGATGACTAAGCTCGTGCGGGACGACCTTCAACCTCAAGAACGGATGACAATGTGAAAAGAGTGAAGTCTCTTGTAAAGACAGATCGTCGGCTCACGGTGAGAATGGTGAGTCAGGAGCTGAATTTGAACGTTTTTACCGTCTGTCAAATCTTAACACAGGATTTGGGTTTGCGGAAAGTGTGCGCGAAGATGGTTCCAAAGAACCTCATCACTGAGCAGAAGAACAACAGAAAAGATGTGTATCTTGATGTTCTGGAGTGCCTAGAGAGCAAGCCAGAATTCTTCAGTCGTGTTATAACAGGTGATAAATAGTGGATTTTTGAATATGATCCCGATACAAAACGCCAAAGTCGGGAGTGGCACTCCACAGATTCTTCCCGTCCAAGGAAAGCGAGAATGAGAAAATCGAAAATTAAATCGATGTTCATTTGTTTTTTCGACAGTCGGGGGATCGTCCACAAGGAATTCGTGCCTCCAGGACAAACTCTCAGTCAAACTTTTATCGTGAAGTTCTTGAAAGTCTCAAGAAACGGGTTGCACGTGTGCGACCAGGCGTTGCACGGGAATGGATGTTTCGCCACGACAATGCACCCTGTCACACGGCAATGTCCATTAATGATTTTTTGGCACGAAACAGTATCTCTGTGGTTCCGCAGCCCCCCTATTCACCGGATCTCAGTCCCTGTGACTTTGTTTTTTATTTCCACGGCTCAAAACCCATCTGAAAGGGCGTCACATGGGTACTCTGGATAATATCCAGAAGAGTGTAACAGAGGAGCTGAAACGTATTCCAGCAGAAGCCTTCCAGAACTGCTACGAAGATTGGAAAAAAACGTCTCCGTCGCTGTGTAAATGCAGAAGGGTGCTATTTTGGAGGGGATAACCTTGAAGTGTAAAAAGAATAAAATTCATGGTTACAAAAAGTAGTCACATTACTTTTCTAACACACCTCGTATGTCAAGATTCAACAACCTCGGAAAGAAATAGCAGTTTACAATAGGTAGCGAGGCACTGAAAGTGATAAAGGTATAGGCCTACTAATGACAGGAATTAGCCGTAGATCGAGACTAGGGGAAAATAACAAGAAGAATCAGATTGGGATGGAGTGCACCTGACAAGTACTCGCAGGTCAAGAGGAGAGTATATAGTAGTTGCATTTTACCGGTGCTCACCTATATAAGGTAGAAACGTGGCGGCTGAAGGAAAGGGTTCTGATTAACTCGAGGACCATTCAGAGAGCTTTGGAAATGGTGTAACGTTGAGATAGAAAACGTGCAGAGTATGCAGAGAAATAACTCGGATTAGTGACATTCTAGTTGAAATTAAGAAGTAATGGACATGGGCAGGACATGTAATGCGAAGGGAGGATAACCGTCGGTGGCCAAAGGTAAGAAACTGAAATCTAAATGAAGGAAAGTCTAGCAGAAGGCATCAGAAAATTAGTTGTATGGATTAGGTTAAGATGCTTTCAGTGGTCAAGTGGATACAGCTAGCACTGGACCGGGTAACTGGATGAATATGGGAGAGACTCTTGACCCGCAGTGGGTAAAGTCTGGCTGATGATATAGCAAAAAATATACTCCATTAACAAAGCAGATGTTGCCGACTTTGAAGTAGCATCCGGGCATGCGCTTTGGATACCTACAGGGCAGCCTTTGAAAATGAATGAAAACAATATGGATGGCAGGCAGACCACGGGTAAATGATATTCCTGTGAAAATAAAGAGAAGGAAATGACACCGATGAGTGACATGCAAAACAAGGATAAAAATTTGATTGTCTAATATGGTAGCAGAGCAGGTCCCGACAAAAAGAAAGCGCAGCTGGAGGCAGTCGAGAGTCAGTGGAAAAATGCAAACAACAGAATTTTTCTAGACATGGAAAACGGCTTTATGTGGGATAGGGATCCGTGGAGAGGAATGAATTAACCTGTAGATAAGCAAGGGGGAGCCTTGGACAAAGGTTGATCTAGTCATAGGTGATCTGACCTTTTCTGATCTTCGGCCCCCCAGGGCCTCTATAGGCGCACTAGAGAAGCTTTATTCTAAACAATACCGTGACTTTTTTTCGTAAAAGTACGCGGTATCAATGAGATACGATAACAGTGATCGTTGCACCGAAACCCCACCTGTTTGTGTCAGGAAATTCCCTGATTGATCGGTTTGGTAAAGTCCCATGCCCAGCCGCCTATTCATGCTCCGTGGCCAGGTCACGTGAACTTGTGAAGTCATCGAGCTCTTGACTATTGCGAGAATTTCATGGCCAAGTTGGCATGTAACTGGCAGGATTGTGGTGTCATCAACCGCATTGCAATGTGCTTCTGAGGGAGGAAAAGCACTTACACTCAAAAGTAGAACGATGGTCAAGCGGAACCGTGCAGTAGACAACCGCCATATATTACGTGAGGGCACCCCTCAGTTCACATTAAGACGACCAATTAGCACCGCTAAGCAGCCTTCCTACTACCTTACTCTTTAGCTATAATACTTATAGTGAGTTTAAGTATCGCACTACTGCGTTGCCTTGTTGTTTGTACTACTAATTCGCACTACTTATCAGGAATACTCCTTGGGAACTCATTAAGTTTTTCACTTAGCCTCAATTATTTTGACAATGCTATCGCTGGTTGGTTGGTTTGTTGGGTTTAACGTCCCGAAACGACTCAAGCTATGAGAGACGCCGTAGTGGAGGACTCCAGAAATTTCGACCACCTGGGGTTCTTTAACGCACACTGACATAGCACAGCACACGGACGCCTTGCTTTTCGCCTCCATCGAAAAGCGGCCGCCGAGGCCGGGATTCGATCCCGCATCCTTGGGAAAGAGTAGCGAGCGCCGTAACCACTGCGCCACCCCGGCGGGGCGATGCTATCGCATCTACTCTTAATTATGCTTGAGCATTCCCTGAGTTTTCGCCACCTCGCGCGCCGTCTTTCTGCTGTGTGCATGTTGAGACGATACGACATTTTGTCTTGAGCAAATTTCAGCTCAGAAAGGGACGGCAGCCTTTCGACAATTCTCATAGAACTTGCGCAGGAGGTGCCGATCCGCTGGGAGGCTGCTGCTCAGCAGAGGCGCTCTGGCGCCTCTGCTCACATGCTGCCGTTGAATGATACCGGCGCGAGGCGTAATTTTTGTCAGCGGTGAGCTGGCAGCGTGGGGGTATGTTTATGCACGTTCGCTCATCGCCACGGCGCTCCCTTTGTGCGTGTAGGCGGCGGCTGGGGTAAGAAGCGGTCATGCTGACGTCGGCAACAAATATTTTTCCGCCGTACGGGTCACGCTGGAGCCCGCATGTAGCTTGTTCTTAAATAGCTCAATGTTCCATAAATCTAACAGTAACGCGCCAACGCGTGCTTGTAGCTCAGTGTCGCGATAACCAACTGCATGCGCGACGGGGTTGCGTATATGCTCATAGGCGGGTGATTCATTGCGAGCGCAGCAATTAAGGGACCAAAAGCATGACTAACACTTCTCTCCTCAGTGACGCCTTTGGAGTGGGTACAGCAAGTCTAGAACATATGCATGCGCCTGCTCGCGTGTAATCGAGTCCGGCCGTGGGCTGGGCCAATAACTGCGCTACAAGCAATGCAGAGTTATTTTGCTCGCGTTTCGAGCCATTTAAGGCAGAGGGCGTGGTATCGTGGTGCATAGAGTAGTCTGTTATCAATGCGTTTCCAGCGCATCAGACAGTGTAATAGTAATAAATATTTTATTACCTGTAGTTTACATCTCTGGCTGAAGCCTTTATCCAGGTATCAATTAGCCGAAGCTATCCTGCAGCCCCGATCGGTCAGCCATTGTTCTGCATCCAGGCCAGGCTTGAAGTGCGTGGCTTCTCAAGATGACAGATTGGGATCTGGGAAGTATGGTCTTGCCGCCAACGCGAATTGTTCAAAACGGCGCGAAATGCGCAACGTGCTTTGTCTACTCCGGAGCAACTTAAACGTCGTGCAGCTTTTGGCGCGCTGAATAGCTCTTTTTCGGTCATTGGTTACCTTGTGTATTATTCAGGCCCGCTGCCAAAACCAATCTTTGAGCATCGATCGAATGGCGAGTTGCGTCTTGTCCGCGCTTCGCGGTCTTGTCTTCCACAGTAACCGCCTCTCTTGCGGCGGCCACTGCGCTCCCCAACATAGTGGCCACGTGTTAGCTTCTACTCGTCGATTGCCAACCTCTGGTCGTGGTGACGTCCTGAGGCAACGGCACCAACGACGTCAGCCCACAAGAATACAGAGAAAAAATAGGCTACGTCAACCTTATCGAGTTATAATTTAGCTTCGAGTCCAACACAGTACTTACTACACGCGAGCAACTGTTCCTGCGTCGTCACCAGCGGCTCCGCGTTTGATGATGCAGTGCTGTGCATCGGGTCGCGTGAGGGCGACTTATGTTGGCACAGCAAACAGCCCGAGCTACGCTCTCTCGTTGAGCGAGCGCATTCCGCCAATTTTTCACTCTTCCTCAACTTCGGTTTTCTCCTTTCCTAGCGTGATGCTCTGTGGTGTGACATTGACTCCACTATTAGGTTCTCTATATCTATAATATTTGGCCCTTTACCGAAGCTATTCAAGCTTTCGGTTTAAAAACCTCAAATGCGAACACGGCTTTTAAGGATAAAAAACTCCAAGCAAGTGCCTTTTGTAAGAGCACGCTCTCCCAGTGGCACCCGGATGAAGTGACCGCCAGAGCCACTTTCAAAAGGGCGCCCACTCTACAGTCCGCGTGGGCCCCGGTTCCTGCGCATAATATTCCATTCAGCAAGCAGTATAACGCGTGAGGTTCCCATTGCGACATGCTACGTTGACAGCGAAGAGAAAGTCTGTCATACTCCTTTCTCTGAAAAAAAAAAAAAATAATAAAGAAAAGAAAAGAAGGAAGGCCTAAAATGTCCACGGAACGCCGCAGAGCCTATGGTCTCCAAAAGAGTCGCACAAATCTACAGCTTCTCATTTTTCCGGGCCACTTAACACAAAATAAGTCTCCGGCATACAGTGCTTGGACGGAAGCGCTGCGTGCCACCCGTCTACCTGAGCGTGCGCAGCCGGATGAGATTGCGGCTCCCGTCATATTGCGAGTAGGGCCACGTGGCGGGAAGACTGCGCGGGGCTGATGGATTTGTATTTTCCGACGCGAGGACCTAGCGCCACCAAGGGCCCCACGGCCTGCGCAGCGCGGTCGGGCAACGCAAGCGGAACGGCGTGGCCAAGGGCGACCGCGGACTCATCCTCAAGAGCGGCGCTGCCGCCAACAGAAGACCACCCGCTGCTTCCGAAGGAAGGAGAGGGAGGAGGGGCAGGGGGAAAGGCGAGCGGCAGTCTGACGCGCATTAAAAGTGACAACAGGCTCGAGGACACTGCTGTCGACTCAGCCGCAGCGCGGGATTACTTGACGCCCGCGACGTTTTGAGGTTGGACGCGGCGTCGTCGAGCAATTGTCATCCGCATGAATGTGCTTCCACTGCGACTACCTGTTGCGAGGGGGCGTTGGATTCGTTAGTATTCACGCCCATAATTCACTCGGAGGTGGCTTCTGTTTCGAAATTTTTAATGCGACTCGAAGACAGTCGTCGCGAAGATGGGTCTCTCTTTCGCACGGGCCAGTTGCCACAGTGCGTGTATAAGGGCAGGGTGGTGTCGAGAAGCGAACACCCGCGCAGCACCCCGTGGACTAGCCACTTTGAGAGCCCGGCATTGGCCCGTCATGGTTCTCGGAAGAGCATCGAAGAGCAGCTGAGACGTCGCCACGGCTGGCCTGCATAAAGAAAAAAAAAAATAGATATATGGATATGAAGTAAGCACGACAGGCAAGGCTTCTAGCGCAATGTACAGCTGAATTCGCAGTCAATCAACGGCGCTTCGTTTAACATGCCATAACGGAGTGAGGCTCATTCTGGGCGCACCTACTCTGAAATGCTGTCGTCACAGAGAAAAGGCGCAAAGTATTGCGCAGCTGCTCCCTCAATTTTTCCGGGTAATGCCTAGACGCTAAACTAGAGACGACAGTCGAGTTTCCTTTGTGCTCTCTGTTTAACGGTCGGTGGCGTTGCGATAATTGGTTAGCCATTTTTGCTCCAACCCGTCCGGTACGTCTCCGCAGTTGATATAAAGAAAAATTGTCAGCTCTGTAACTTAAATGCGCAATGTGAATTTATTTCCAAGATCACAATATATTATTCTGACTGCTCTGTTGGAGACTCCCAGTTTTGTAACCACTGATACCTTAATCCCATGCACCGCTGATGATCTTATTGTACAGCATTTTCTTGACGCTATAGCTTTAGACGTGCTTGCTCACATATCGCTCGTGTGTTGAGGTTTTATTACAAAATGATGTATCCTCAAGGCGCTATACATAGCACAGGCATGCATTGGAAACGCTCGCATTAAGATAGGTGAAAATAATTTGTGCGCAGGCGGAGAGACCGCGTGATGGGTTTGTGCAACGATTCCCGAAGCACACTTATGTGGACGTATACACAAGAAAGAGAAAAGAAGAGAGAGAAAATAAAAGGTCCTCGACATGTATGCTTTCGCACAAGGAATATATATTACCGGTGTTTGAAATTATTTGCTGTTATTGTCGTTGTAGTAGGTGCACATTTGCGATCGCACTAAACTCATCTCACCTGCACTACGACATTTCAAGCATTGATATCGTGTTGCAGGCTGAAAGCACTTTTCTGTGCCAATAAATACCTGGCTACATAGATCAATAACTGCCCTCTTTCCTGTCCGAAAACGTACTTGAGAGAGCATGTTTGTAAAGGCTCGAGTTTGTCGGTAACTTCCGGAGAGCGCACTAAAGCTCACGACATCGCGGTACTAAGGGGTTATCTATTACACGGGCTGCGTATAGGCAAACCGAGGGCACAAAGAAGCATGCGTCCCTTAATTCATCAGCAGAGGTAAATGGGAGACGAGTGCAGTCAGTAACATATGCGGCCTTTCTTTCCTTGATTCGTTGTTTAGCCTATAGTTGTATACAGTGAACTTCATAGAGAGCTAGCTAACGGTAAGCTTTGTTTACTTATCCGTAGAGTTATTGCCGATCAAAAAGACGGCTTGCATGGATCGCAAAAAAAAAAAAAAAGTGATGAAATATGACCTTGGGATGCGCTCTATATAGCTTCAAGGGGAAAGCTTAAATCCCCCTCCCCCCTGGTTTGCCTATGTTTGTGGTTTAAGCAAACGTAATGAACGCGCGTTTCTTTTCAGCATTTGACAATTTAGGATACTATATATCATTTAATACTATTTCATACCGCCTGTTTCAGTTTCGGTTCTTTCCTCTGCAAGAGCTACGTAATGGAAGCCTTACACGGTGTGCGGTGTAATTTGCCGTAAAAAAAAGTAACGTCACCGTTAATGGTCAGACAGCCGTCAGACAGCCGGCCCACGTGACGGTGCAGTAGCAGCGAGAGCGGCGAGCCGACACCACCGACATTCTAACAAGGCCTCCTTCTCTCCCATCAGCGAAAGTCACTACAAACGAATGAGCGATAAGGTATCAGCCACTGAATCTGCGCATACAGGCTTGGGTAAAGGGGCGATATGACATCCTGTGACTCGACTAAAATTAGCGCTCCAACTTCATTTGCCGGTTCTTTATCGCCATCCGCCTGTCGTGATGTAGGCTGCTGCGGTGAGCAGGCCTGGCCAAAATCGCTGTGGCGACGGGCGAGCTCGAGCTCGCTCGAACCATCGCCAACATTTCTGCCTGCCGCTGCAACGGGACCATCGGGTCACGGCCGCAGCTGATTTCGTTCGCTCAAACCACGACTGAGAGCACCACAATCGCGGCGCACAAATGCGCTAGTCACGTGGTATTATTTGTATTTCGCGGGCTTTCTTCTGAGTCCGGAAAAAAAGATACACGTGAGACTTTCTTTATAGCAATCAATGGAAGGGGGGTTTCTGAAGGTGCTCTACAACTTTCCAATTCACATTTCTGGTCTAAAGTCGATATTTAATAAATTAAAAAAATTAACATAATTAGCTAATTAAGCAATTGCCAAACAAAAAATTGCCTGTAGTGCGCAAACAGGCTGGCAGTTGTGTGCAATTGGTTTCACTGACCTACCTGAAATATATTATTTTGTAACCCTTGGTTCAAGTTAGCTGGGACACCCGGTATATATATATATATATATATATATATATATATATATATATATATATATATATATATATATATATATATATATATATATATATATATATATATATATATATACCGGGTGTCCCAGCTAACTTGAACCAAGGGTTACAAAATAATATATATATATATATATATATATATATATATATATATATATATATATATATATATATATATATATACCGGGTGTCCCAGCTAACTTGAACCAAGGGTTACAAAATAATATATTTCAGGTAGGTCAGTGAAACCAATATATATATATATATATATATATATATATATATATATATATATATATATATATATATATATATATATATATATATATATATATATATATATATATATGTCACTGGGATAGCAATTTTTTTGACGCTCAAACCCAGGCTGCAGGGGCGCCGTACAAACCGGAAGCCTTCAGCCTGCTTACTGACTCGTGCACATCGCAGAGATAACGGGTGCCTTTCTCCTTAGTATTAGGGCAAAAACCTTTCTAGGCTATGTTGGCGGGGTCCTGTTTACTGGAGGTGTCCGCAGCCGTTGTTTCGTTCTCAGAAGGGTTAGGATCAAACATGGTTGTGATCGATAGAGGATGATATGAGGACGCTGCGGAGAAAAAAATTATATATATATATATATATATATATATATATATAATTTTTATATATAATATATAATATAATATAATATATAATAATATATATAATAATATAATATAATATATGATAATATATATATATATATATATATATATATATATATATATATATATATATATATATATATTGCGCAAATTGCGAAGGCAATTTGCGCACGAGCACAGTCAATAACGGCTTGATGAGTCGATAGAAAATCGTATCCGAGGATGATATGCGAGCAGTTCGGCAGAACAATAAACTCGATGGGGTACAAGACGTCTTGAATGAGCACACGGGCTGTGCAAGATGCGGATGGGTGAATGTGCTGTGATGAGGCGGTGCGGAGCGAAAAGTCGGAAATCGGAGTGGTCACTTTGCGAATTCGACGGCAGAGCGCTTCACTGATGACGGAGACGGCTGCACCGGTATCGACGAGAGCGAGAACTGTGGCGCCTTCTACAGAAACTTTGATAACATTAGCGGGACGACATGGAGGACTTGAGGAATTCGAAACAAGCGCAGTTCTTGCCCCCGGAACTGCGACTGTTAGTTTCCCTCAACGGTGCTGGTAGAACGTCGCAGCATTGGAGAAAGCGATCGGCGCCGAGGAGAATGTGATCGACGAGTGGTATAGGTTTGGCGATCTTGTGGGACAAATTGAGAACCGGGCGCAATCATTTGCGAGCGTGAGTCGGTATCGTACGGGTAAAGTCGAATGTCAGGCTGTGAAGGTTGGAGGCGCTGGCGACAAAGGCGCGCAACATGGCCCGGCCGACCGCAGGCATAGCAAATCGGAAGGTTGTCCGTAGTACGCCAAGGTTTCATAGGATGTGGGCGGAACCTTGAGGGTGGGGCTTGAAACGAAGGCTCAGCATGCGGCGGTGAACGGTAGGCAGGTACCTGCACATTGGAGCCAGACGTGGGCGAAGGTGGTGGCCTAGCCGTTACTTGGGCATACGTGAGAGGTGCCGTCACAGGCGGCACCACGGGGTTGGACGGCAAGACATCAGCGACGTGTTCTTGCACGACACGGCGTATAGCAGGGGCCAAAGATGGAGCCAGTTCAGGAACGAGGCGGCCCGAGTCTTGAAAATGGGGAAGGAGTGAGATCTGACGTGCGACCTCTTCACGAATAAAATCTTTGATCTTTTGATTCAGCGGGCTCCCTTCAGAAGTTGGCGAACCACCCAGGGCTAATGCGGATACGCCTTCGTCGCACACACTGGAGCGGCGCCTAGAAGCGCGCCGCTTGCGGAGCTCGTCGTAGCTCTGGCAAAGCTTCACGAGTTCAGTAACGCTGGTGGGATCTTTCGCTACCAGCATCTGGAAGGCGTCCTCAGAAATGCCCTCGAGGATATAGCGGATTTTGTTTGCTTCCGGCATGGCCGGGTCGACTCGTTTGCAGAGATCAACGACGTCTTCTATGTAGCTGGTAAAGGTCTCATCAGCGCGCTGAACACGATCGTGTAAACGTTGTTCGGCACGAAGCTTACGCACTGCCGGGCGGCCGAACACTTCCGCGAAATTCTTTTTAAATGTCGACCAAGATGACAGGTCAGCCTCATGGTTGCGAAACCAGAGGTTCGCCACGTCCGTCAGATAGAATATGACGTTACTGAGCTTGTATGAGTCATCCCACTTGTTGTAGCTGCTTACTCTTTCATACGATGACAGCCAGTCGTCGACATCTTGATCGGCCGTGCCGCTGAACAGGCAAGGGTCACGCTGGCGCACGACGCCAGCACACATGATCGTGGGTGGAACGGCCGGCAGCGTCGAAGTGGACTCGTCTTGCATGGCGGTCGTAGAGGGTAGCGTACGGCTTCGCAGTTCCAGTTTGGGTGGGATCGTTTCCGGCACCTCCACCAATTGTAATAGGGCGTTTATTGACGCTCAGATGGAGAGCTGTGAGGACAGGACCTTGCAACGGCGAGCCCAGCGTACTTCTTCTTTGTCTTCGTCGCACAACGCACAGGTGCATGTCGATGGCTGAAGTGCTGACTATCACAGTACAATATATATATATATATATATATATATATATATATATATATATATATATATATATATATATATATATATATATATATATATATATATATTTTTTTTTTTTTTTTTCTCCGCAGCGTCCTCATATCATCCTCTATCGATCACAACCATGTTTGATCCTAACCCTTCTGAGAACGAAACAACGGCTGCGGACACCTCCAGTAAACAGGACCCCGCCAACATAGCCTAGAAAGGTTTTTGCCTTAATACTAAGGAGAAAGGCACCCGCTATCTCTGCGATGTGCACGAGTCAGTAAGCAGGCTGAAGGCTTCCGGTTTGTACGGCGCCCCTGCAGCCTGGGTTTGTGGCGTGAACTTCCGTTGTAAAGGGCCCCAGGAGCAGCACTGAGGGCGCAGGTTCGAGTAGATTGTTCGCATGTTGATCTCCAGCGTTCGTTCTGCACATATATCCTTGGGAGAGCTATGATTTATTCGCTCAAAAAACGCCACACACTGCGGGCACAACGGTATACAAATATGCATGCGCAGACAATATGAAAATGCACGGAAATAAAACATCTCTGTGCCGTCAGGGGTCCGGCGTCTGTTTGTGGAAATGGCGTAATGGCGAGGAGCAAGATGCACCTCTCATCACCTCTGCTAACGCTAGAACGTGCGCTGCGACCAGATTTGGGACCTGAACGGGAGATTCGTATTGTTGGCGCGTTCCCGCTATGCTGCACCCTGTAACGTTGCAGTATTGGGCGCAATGCGAACAGCAATTTTTGTTCTTGTTTACAGCAACGCCATTCAAAGTAAGTAGAACAGTCTAATGATCTGACATTACGGTAAATGTCTGTCAGTTTGTTTTGTCTTTTATCGTCCCGCTCACCAAGATAAGATCTAGAAGTGATTTCGCGCTTTCTTGAATTCTTATGAGGCCTTCGACAACTTGTAATAAATCAAACGTGAACGCTATATCTAACATTGTTTCACTTATCTTATCATTGCAATTTTAAGCGACATGCTTGGTCGATTTATGTTGGGCAGAATGAAATCTCCAGAATACTCTATCACCGGGCTTGACATGCATAACTATTTCTTCAATTCTTCAAAAACAGTGATACTGGAAGTTTTGGGCCTGTACAACGCTCCTATAACATATTTTATACTTCCCGAATGTGTTTTGCAAAAATGGACTCTGCTTTTCTGCATAGAGCGAACTTTTAAACTGCTTTTATGTAATATTATGACGTAGTGGTGACGCCGTTGGTAACAAATGAGGAGGCTTTAACTTCACTTGAATAAACTCATTATTGAGCTGAGTTGAGCACTCAAAATAACTTTATCTCATTGAGAACCGGCGGCGGCGATAACAACAAACGTCGCTGGTCGTCGAATTAAGAATACCCGCCGCATCCGTCAATGCTCACTTTAAAGGCGGCGCAGAAACATCTAGTTAAAGCCGCAAACAGTGACTAGTGCAACCTAAAACATTGCAGAAACATACGCGAGTGGCCCGAATCTTCGGTACATATCTCGGCGCGTCTTTCGCGACAAAGACACTGATAAAGCTGCGTCTCAAGACAACGGGCATGAACAAGCAAAGAATAGAGAATTGATCTGTTCGCTACAACACACTGATAATGCCGCATGCCAGCGGCTGTAACAAATACAGATTTGAATGGTATGCGGCATTACTCCCCCCTTAAAAAAACATCGCCTCGATGTTCAAAAAAAGTAAACAGAGAAAGGTAAACATAAACATTAGAAGTAAGACCCGAATGGCCCGAAGTATCGTCGTAAAGCCTTTACACTTAGTCCGCGACAACGAATAAGCATCCATACCCAGACTTGGTCACCCGGCTTGTACTCTGCGTCGCGTCGTCGCAAGTTGTATCGTCGGGCGTCGGTGTGTTGGTCTTTAATGCGTAGCTGGGCGAGTTGTCGGGCTTCCTATGCACGCTGCAGGTAGTCAGCGACGTCGAGGTTGTCTTCCCCTTAGCCGTGTGGCAGCGTCGCATCGAGCGTTGTCGTGGGCAACGTACACAAGTTTGAATGGGGTTGTCTCGGGGGCCCAGAGCGTCGCCCCCACCCGGGGGCCTCGCCAGGCCGACATGCCTTAATGATCACTCTTTTGGCAATAAAGGTTGTTTCTCTCTCTCTCCGGGACGGCCGTTTTATATGCGAATATCAAGTACGGCAGGATGGCGTCCCAGGTCTTGTGCTCGGCGTCGACGTACTAGCCGAGCATGTCCCCGATACTTTTATTCAGACGCTCTGTAAGTCTGTTTGTCGGCGGGTGTTAGGCAGTCGTCCTCCAGTGGCTTTTCTGGCTGTACTCCAAGGTGACTTGAGTGAGCTCCGCCGTAAATGCTGTTCCTTTGTTCGTGATGAGCTCTTCGGGGGTGTCGCAGGAGACATTTGGCAGTGCGTTTGCTTCGGCGTAGCGAGTGAGGTAGTCAGTGCATGGCTACAATGATCCATCAGATGAAGCCGGAAAGGGGCCGAGCAGATCCATCCCAAATTGTTAAAAGGGTTTGAGGGTGCGATATGGGGTTCAGTAGTCCAGCTGGTCTGATCGGGAGTGTCTTGCGTCGCTAGCACTCATGACACGTTTTCAGGTAATGGGCAATGTCGGCAGGTATCTGCAGCCAGTAATATCTCTCTTGGATCCGATGCAGCATTCGCGCCATACCGAGGTGCCCTGCTGTCGGCTCATCTTGCAACGCCTGCAAAATTTCTCCTCGGAGTTCCCTAGGCCCTACAAGGAGGGATGTGGTCCTGTTTGGTGCCAAATTCATCACAAGGACGTCGTTGTGCAACGCGAAGGACGACAGCTGACGCCTGAAGACCGTAGGAGCAAAAGCCGTCTTGCCTTCTAGGTATAATCCACCAGGCCTCTCAACAGAGGATCCGAGCGCTGCTGCTGTGCAAACCTGGTGCGGCTTACAGATCCCAAGAAGGCGTCGTCGTCTTCTTCCTTCGGAGGCGCGTCAACAGGGGCCCGCGACAAGTAGTCTGCGTCAGAATGCTTGCGATCAGACTTGTGCACCACCCTGATGTCAGAATTTTACAGACTTAAGCTCCATCGTGCAATGCGGCCGGAGGGGTCTTTCAAACTGGCAAGCGCATAATGATCGCTTACTACCTTGAACGGCCGACCGTATAGGTACGGACGGAATTTTGACGTGGCCCAGATGATCGCGAGGCATTTTTCCCGGTGGTCGAATAATTGGTTTCGGCTTTTGATAGGGACCTGCTAGCGCAAGCGATAACGTTTTCTACTCCGGCATTCTTCTGAACGAGGACGGCACCTATGCCCACGCTGCTTGCGTCGGTATGAATTTCAGTCTCAGCGTTTTCATCAAAATGACCAAGGTCAGGTGCGGACTAGTAGCGCTTGAGTTCCTCGAAGGCTTCAGCTTGCGGCGCTTTCCACTAAAATGATACGTCTACCTTTGTAAGCAGTGTCAAAGGTTCGGCGAGGCGCGAAAAGTTATTGACGAATCGTCAGTAATACGCGCACAGTCCGAGGAACCGGCGCACACCTTTCTTATCACCTGGCTGGGGAAACTGCGCGATCGCAGCTGTTTTGTTTGGGTCTGGACGAACACTGCCCTTGCTTACGATGTGGACAATTCTGTGCTTTCAGCGTTAGCCCTAACTAATTAATTGCGTCTAGCACTGTGCGAAGCCTTTTCAGATGGCCTTCAAAGGTCGAAGAGAAGACAACGGCGCCGTCTAAGTACAGCAGACAAATATGCCACTTCAAGCCAGCCAACACGGTATATATCCATTACTCGCTGGAACGCCGCGGGTGCGGAGCAGAGGCCGAATGTCATTACCTTGAACTCAAAGAGGCCGTCTGGTGTGATGAACGCGTTCTTCTCGCGGTCTCTTTCGTCGACCTGAATTTCCTAGTAGCCGCTCTTTAAGTCCATCGATGAGATGTACCTTGCATTGCAGAGCCGGTCCAGTGTGTCGTCGATGTGAGGGAACGGGTAAACATACTTTTTCGTTATGCTATTCAAGCGGCGATCATTGACGCAGAAACGCAGTGTGTTCCGTCTTTCTTCTTCACCAGAACGACTGCTGCTGCCCATGGGCTATTGGATGGTTCGATGACGTCGTCACGAAGCATTTCATCGACTTGCTCGCGAATGACCTGGCGCTCTCGCGACGATACGCGCTAAGGACTTTGACGCAGAGGTCGGCAACGTTCGTCCGTGATAATGCGGTCTTGGCCAACGGAGTTTGTCGTACCTTCTACACTGACGAAAAGCACTCGCTGTAGCTTTCAAGAAGTGCGCGAATCTGGTCTTGTCTTCTCTGGGGTAGTGCTGGGTTTACGTCGAACGTGAGCTGATCTCGGGTGGGTTAATTGTATGTGGGCTGGTCGGGGAGGGCGAAGACTTCCCAGATGTTCGCTAATTCGTCCAGAAAAGCGATCGTCGTGCCCTTGCTGAGATGCCGGTATTCTTCTGTAAAGTTCGTTACCAACACCCGAGCTTATCCAGTCCACAAATTGGTTAGGCCTCTTGCGATGTCAAGACCTCGCTCCAAGAGCAACTGAGCGTTTCCTTCGACAACGCCTTGTCCGGTAGCGATGTCGCTTTCTTGAGCTGGGCGGCGAACGGTCAGCTGATGAAAAAACAGTCAGCTCCGTGTCCACTAGGGCAGTATAACTGTGTGACCGTCGATAGCCACTACAAGATCACTTGTTCGTGTCCTTGCATTACGTGTTTGCCTCTGTGTTCGATCTCTGCTCCGTCGTGTACTGTGGAATTGGCCGGGGCACACCGTTGTCAGTTCGTTGGACGGCGGTGTCGTATTCTGCAACTCCAGTCGGTTGGTTGTCGATGTCGTCGTGTGGAGCGGCGGTGAAACGGCAGCGTCGTTGGCGAAGGAGGATATTTGTCTTTTCGCTGCTGAGCAACCTCACCTTCAAAGGTTGCTGCCTTTAGTTTCACCTACGGGGGCTAGACCTTCTTCGCGCACTGTCATCAATTGCGGCCTGGCGACGCAAATCGGGCAAGGGAGAGCGGTACCGACGGCTTGGTCACTCTGCCCTCCGCATATAGTTCTCGATTTCTTCCGGTCGGGCGTCGATGTCGAAGCCGCGCAGGCCGGTGCGTCTGTAAGGGCAGGGGCGTAGAATGTGGCTGGCCTCACCGCAGTGGAAGCATAGTGGTCCCAGGCTTCGCATTTCTTGGGGCTAGCAGGTCGTTGGTCGGCTCGGCGGGCAGGGGCCAAGGGGTGGTTTTCGGGGACAGGACGGTAGCGACGAAGGCCAGGAAGGTCAAGTTGGGGTGCAGGATGACGTAATGGAGCAGCGTAGTTTATGGCTGCTGCCTCTTGCAATGGAGCAGTCGGAGCCATCGCTTGAGAAACAACCAGTACCTACTTGACTTCGCGGACGACGTTCACGAGCGTCGCCATCTGGGGTTGTTGGTATGGTGGCAGCAACCGGCGGAGTTCTTCTCAGACGATATCTCGGATAAGGTCTCGCCTGTCTTCGCTCGCCTTGCACGCGCCGGTTCGAGTGGTTGTTCGTAGTGGCGCATCCGGGTGTTCATCATCTTGTCGATGTTGGAATCTTTGATTTCAAATTCCGCCACGGTTTTTGGCGGATTTCTGATAAGTCCTGCAAAAAGCGACGCTTTAGCGCCTCGCATCAAAAATTTCGCTCTCTCCCCTTCGGCCATGTTAGGATGGGCGTGGCGAAAGAGGCGCTTCATCTCCTCAACGTAAGCCAGGATAGGCTCATTTGGGAGTCGAAGTCTTGATTGAAGAAGAGCCTGGGCTCTTTCCTTCCGGGCGACACTTGCAAAGGCAATCAAAAACTCTTCCTTGAAAATCTCCCAATCCTTCAGAGCTGCCTCCTGATTTTCGAACCATATACGGGCAGACCCCTCAAGAGTAAAATAGACTTGTCTTATACAGCTGTCACATGGGCATTTCGAAGGCCCTCGGACCGATTGTCTATCGACTCGAAGGCCTTCGAATTCTGCCACACGGGCGTTTTCAATGGTCATTGAGTCGGTAGTCTATCGAGTTAACAGAACAGCTCAGAACTCCATCGAGACCTCGACAGTGCTTAAAGTCTGGCTCCATTGGACGGGGGTACATACTGGTTCGAGCACCGGTGGAAGGGAAATAAAGAGGGAAAGAGAGAAAGCGGCTGGTGGCCTGTTTTGCAAACAATATTGTATACAAAGGGTAGAAATCAATTTTTATCTCCATCTCGAGTTTTAGAAAACCTGTTAAGGTTCCTTGGTAAAGCTCACTGCAAAGCTGTCGAAATGAAAGAGTGGAAATCTTCTGATTATTACTGACAAGAATAAAAAAGGGTTGCCTGCTTCGTATTCATACAGTCCTTATACTTTCAAGAGCGGGGGGTCTCAGACCCCTCTTAAATATTGGTGAGGGGTCTCAGACCCACCAAGATCCCCTGACTTTAAGCCCTGGATCTTGAAGGCCTTCGAACGTCGCGCAAGGTTGCTAGCGTTGACCCGAGGAGCGCCATGCGCACTCTCGTGCACAGCGCGTTTACAATACAAAAACATTAGCAAGCGTTATTATTTCATACCTTTAATTTACATGGTAAAATATTAGTGTGCGTAATAATTTAAACATAGCATCAATCTTCTTTAAGGCGCATTATTTTTGTACTCTCTACCACTGTAACCTGCACCGCCGAGAAAAGCAAACACAATAAAAAGCACAGCCGTATGAACATCAAATAACGCGTTTAAAAAGAACGTTATTTAATAACAAATAAAAACCTGCAGTTACTAAAACAAAGTAGCAGTTATATTTTATTTTGCATTTATATAAAGATTTTAGTCTTTTAAGCAAAACCGAAAGCAATGATAGTGGCGCCACAAAAGTTTGGTGCCAAACACCAGAACTATTTTAGTAGCCTTCGAGTTTGCCGTGTCGTAGTGGCACAACCACAACTCCTTCGAGTTCAATCACGATTGAAAATCTCGAAGGCTATCGACTCAATCGGTTTTGAAAATGACCATGTGACATGGGTAATAGCTTCGCTTCGTCGTTCCAGGCGTTGAACTTGAACATTGCGACGCGTTCGAACAGGTCGAGCCAGTCTTCCGCATCCTCGTCCGGTCGTCCTTAGAAACATGAGGGGCTCGCGGGGTTGGACGAAAACCAAGGGTGCTTTCTGCTCGATGGGTGCCATCTTCGGGGTACGTTACGTTGACGCGATTCAGCACCTCCACCAGATGTCACGTAGCGGTGACAACGCCGTTGGTAACAAATGAGGAGGCTTTTAACTTGACTTGAATAAACTCTTCATAGGGCTGACTTGCGCCCTCAAAATAACTAAGAAAATCGGCGGCGGCGATAACAACAAACGTGCTAGCTAGTTGTCAAATTACGAATACCCTCGCACCCGTCAGCGCTCAATTTAAAGGTGGCGCGGAAACATCTAGATAAAGCCGCAAACAGGGACTAGCACAACCTAGAACATTGCAGAAACATACGCGAGTGGCCGAAATAATCGACACATCTCGGCGCGTCTTTCGCGACAGACACTGATAATTATAAAGCTGCATTTCAAGACAAGGAGCATGAACAAACTGTGAGCACTGTGTGGCGCTTCATCTTCCACATGACTGAACATTCGCCCTGTGCCCCTCACCACCCTCACCACCCTTACCACCCCCTCTTCCTCACCAGCAGCTTATTCCGATGCCTCTGTCTGTGTTCTCTTTGGCACCATCAATCCTGACCTTCCTGCCACTCACCGCCAAGCTTTGCAGGAATTACTTCGAAAACACCAAGCCTCCTTTGATGTCACTTCTCCGACCTTGGGCGGAACTTCTGCACAGCACCGCATTATAACACAAGGTAATTCTATTGTTAGCCGCCGCCCTTACCTTGTTTCCTTATCAGAACGTAAAATCATAGAAGATAATGTGAATGATATGCTCTGACGAGACATTATTCGGCCCTCAGCTAGCCCCTGGTCATCTCCGGTCGTCTTGGTAAAAAAAAAGGATGGCTCCGTGCGTTTTTGCATTGATTACCGCGCACTTAACAAAGTCACTCACAAAGATGTTTACCATATGCCACGAATTGACGACTCCCTCGACTGTCTTCAGGGCGCCGAATATTTCTTCACTTTGGATTTGCGTTCCGGTTACTGGCAGATTCCGATGCACGAAGCCGACAAAGAAAAAAAACTGCATTCACTACTCCCGATAGGCTTTGCGAATTCAATGTCATGCATTTTGGACTTTGTAATGCCCCCGCTACGTTTGAGCGCATGATTGACACTGTTCTTAGAGGACTTAAGTGGAAAACATGCTTGTGCTACCTGGACGACATAGTTATTTTCTCTGCTACTTTTTCTGATCATTTATGCCACCTTGATCAAGTATTAACGTGCCTGGCATCCGCCGGTCTCCAGCTGAGCACAAAAAAGTGTAATTTCGGCAAGAAAGAAATCAAGATCTTGGGCCACCTCGTCATCCGCGATGGCATTCGACCCGGCCCTAACAAGCTTGCTGCAGTTTTGAACTTTGCACGCCCTCAGCGGACTAAGGATCTACGCAGTTTCCTTGGCCTACTTTCGCCGTTTCATTCGCAATTTCTCTACCAGTGCTGCACCGCTCCACCACCTTCTTACCGACCGTATACTACTTTAATTGGTCCGAAGAATGCGAAAAAGCTTTTCAAACCCTGAAGAATGCCCTCACTTCGGATTCTGTTCTCGCTCACTTCGACGACACTGCTGTCTCCATTCTCCCCACCGATGCCAGCAGCCACGGTATCGACGCCGTACTTATGCAACGTGATACCGCTTCTCGGGAAAAGGTAACTGCGTTTGCCAGTCGAACTCTAACACCAGCGGAACGCAACTACACCATCACTGAGCAAGAGTGCCTCGCCGTCGTTTGGGCAGTTCAGAAATTCCGCTCCTACCTCTACGGCCGCCATTTCACGATCGTTACCGATCACCACGCTCTGTGTTGGTTATCAACCCTCAAAAATTCGACTGGACGCCTGGGCCGTTGGATTCTGCGTTTGCAGGAATACCACTTCGATGTCACATACAAATCGGGTCGCAAACATCGAGATGTCGATGTTCTTTCCCGTTGCCCACTCCTAAAATCACCCCCTAGTGCTTCTTCGCGCCTTCCTGCGTGCACCCTCGACGTCCCAATGTCGTCCAGGGCTCCAAACATCACCTGTGCTACTCCTGCCGCTGCTCCAGATCGCTACGCCATTATTTCACACCAGCGAGCAGATCCCTACTGCCTTTCCCTAATTGACCTTCTCATTGGTGCTTCTCACCCTCCTACCGCTAGGATGCGCAGGCGACTCCAAAAGTTACTACTTGACAACGGCGTGCTCTCCCGTTATATTTATTGCTCTGAAGGCACCCGTTGGATCCCCGTTATTCCGAGAGCGCTTCGCACCCGTATCTTGGCGGCTCTCCGCGATGATGCTACTGCCGGTCACTTAGGCTTTCATAAAACTTACCACCGCGTGAAAACCCGTTTCTTCTAGCCAGGCCTCGCCTCAAGCGTGGCAAAATACGTCGCCTCTTGTCTGCCATGTCAGCGCCGCAAACGGCCGACTTCTCCCCCTGCTGGCCTACTACAGCCGCCACCTTGCCCCGCTACTCCTTTCGCCGTTGTTGGCATAGACTTATACGGGCCACTTCCATTGTCCGCACGAGGTAATCGCTGGATCGTCACCGCTGTCAATCACTTAATACGCTACGCTGAGACCGCTGCCCTGCCTAATGGCTCAGCACATGAGGTCGCGACGTTCTTTTTGGAATCGCTCGTACTGCGCCCTGGGGCCCCTCAAGTGCTTCTCAGCGACCGTGGTCGGACATTTCTGTCGACGATTGCAGCCGAAGTTCTTGAGGCCTCAACCACACATCACAAATTGACCTCCAGCTATCACCCGCAGACCAATGGGTTGACTGAGCGGTTTCACCACACGCTTTCTGACATGTTGCCTATGTACGTCGACCAGGACCGCCGAAACTGGGACGTAATACTTCCTTTTGTTACGTTCGCCTACAATACGGCTGTGCAGCGGACCACAGGTTACACCCCGTTTTTCCTCGTTTACGGCCGTTCTCCCGCTACCCTTCTTGATGCCTCTTTCGTTTCTACACATGCCAGTTCCTCATCCTCTCTTCCCGACTAGTTCCTTTCCCGAGTGGCCAAATCTCGCCGGCTTGCTCGCGTCAACACGGAAGCTAGCCAGGATGACCGCAAGTGCCTCTATGATGCAACCCACCGCCAAGTTTCGTTCCGTCCCGGCGACGAGGTGTTACTTTGGACCCCATTACGCACTCCTGGCCTTTGTGACAAGTTACAGCACCGTTACATTGGTCCTTACACAATTATTGCAAAAACCCCCCCGGTCAACTATCGCGTCTCCCCTGTTTACCCTCCTCCGGACGGTCGTTACCGTGGCACTGAAGTTGTCCACGTTTCACGCATGAAGCCTTTTATTCGGCGCAATCCTGCGGACTAATTGCGGCCAGGCTGGCCGCTTTAACTGCGCGGGCGAAATAGTGTGAGCACTGTGTGGCGCTTCATCTTCCACATGGCTGAACGTGCTGCTTCATCTTCATCCTGCTCTCTCTTGTTGATACCCATCGTCATCGCGGAGTGTGGTTCGCTACAGTGTGCGACCAGAGCTTCAGGTCTCATTAAAACCTGATCCGCCAAGTCCGACCTTCGCGTTACCTTACAAAACAAAGAATAGAGAATTTGTCTGCGCGTTGCGATCACATCATTAAGGCCGCATGCCAGTGGCTGTAAAAAGTACAGATTTGAATGGTATGCAGCAATATAAATACGCCTCTGCCTATATTGCCTCCATCTTTCCGGTAAACACTACTCTGACGGCACAAATTCATCACAGACAGAGTCACTGAGCCATGCCCCGGTCAGAATAAAAACATCTGGATCATTGGAAATGGCAATCGATCTCTCAGTTCACTTCCTAACGAAACTTCTGATGTACAGTATTGACACAGATTTTCGTTGAGCCTTTCGCCGTGATTTGCTGCTTTCATCTGAAATTACGATCGATCTCTAACTCAATTGACTTGTTAACGAAACTTCTGCTGTTAATGTTCAGTATTGACACTGATTACAGCTGAGCCTTTCGCCGTCAGTTGCTGCTTTCTTTTACCTAATTTGTAGCGACCTCCTTCGACATCGTGCTGGTTTTCTTGTCGTCAGTGGGCCGTGCGGTCACGACGTTATGAGGCGAAAAGCAAGGCGCCCGTGTGCTGTGCGATGTCAGTGCACGTTAAAGAACCCCAGGTGGTCGAAATTTCCGGAGTCCTCCACTACGGCGTCTCTCATAGCCTAAGTTGCTTTGGGACGTTAAACCCTACCAACCAACCAACCATATATATATATATATATATATATATATATATATATATATATATATATATATATATATATATACAGATAAATGAAGGGGAAATGAGGGTGCTCGTTATAATACATGAAGGAAAGAAGCCAACAGTCGGCGAGGCCAAGGAAAGCATTGGGGATTGTAATTTGTCTTTTTTTTTAATTTTTACTTCGATAATCACATAAATTAGTAATGTAATCTGTTCAGGGGAAAGATAATTAAACACAAAGTAGAAGAAAAAACAACGTGCCGATGGTGGGATCCGAACCCACGACCTCCGAATATCGCGTCCGGTGCTCTTCCAACTGAGCTACATCGGCCGCTGTCCCCCCTGCTACTTTCTTGGGTATTAATGTTGTCTGTATACAATTTATGTGATTATCGAAGTAAAAATTAAAAATAAAAAAAAAAGACAAATTACAATCCCCAATGCTTTCCTTGGCCTCGCCGACTGTTGGCTTCTTTCCTTCATATATATATATATATATATATATATAATATATATCGTGCCTATCAGCGGTGACCTCAAATCACGTGTGTTACACGGAATCTTCAAACTGAATAGCGCCTTCGATCTTCACCAGTGGGCAAGGCAGCAGTGGGACCGGCGGAATGCTCAGTAATCCTTTGCTTTGTGTGCTGTACTGGGTTGTTCCTGATGGCTGCTGTCCACCAGTCAAGAATACAAAGTGATCTTTTATCGCCACATACAAATTGTGTTGTTATTTCAGTGTCTTGTAGAGCCTCTTTGCCGTTGTCAGATGGGGAGGGGGAATGACATATGGAAGTGCCATGCCTCAGAGTCACACATAACTCATCAGCCCATAATCATCCATTCAACACCTCCGGCAAGCCCCCCCCCCCCCCCCCCCCCCCCCCTCCTTTAGGGACAAGTGGGATCTGGGAGAACGTTTTAGTTCGAGGTGAGGGTCCTACCCGGACAAGGGGGCCGCCGCGCGATGCCCCCACAAAAGTGAGTGGCAGCTTACGCACAGACGACCTGCAGCGCCATCGTGGCATTGAGCCAACGAGGCGGACCTTCATGACAACGCAACGAGTGCCACTAAGGACGACCATTCCCTGTAATAGAATCATAGCGACACAGAGAGTATTCCACCCTTAACCGAGAAGATCACAGACGGCCCGCACCAAATCTTCGAGAACCTTCGCTCGCCAAGAATGCGACGTTCCCGCTGCAAGCAGAACCACACCTCCTTCCGTACCTTCGCAGTTACTTCATTGAGGCCCGGAACTGTGCTGTTGTATGCGACCTCTTTACTTTGTGCCGCAGGTTACGGGGTTGTTTCTTCAATTCCACCTTCAATAATACATAGTAATCTATTATCGCCACATCGGGATTGTTATTTGAGTGCGCTGTTAATACTGCAGTGCCAGTAATATCCCAAGTACATCTAGATGCCATGCTAAAACACGCGCATGGCTGCGCCAAATAGATCTATGTTTCCTCTGAGCGAGAAAAAAAATTAGCATAGACTAGTGTGCCAGTGCGCACAAAAATCATAGCCTTCTAAGTTTTCACTACAGTTGTTATCGTGATTAGGATATTATCGTTGTGAGTGAAAAATCATAGGCATAGTTCTAGTACGTGATAGTCAGCTATTGATATCGCTGACACACTCATCAAGTTGAGAGGTGCTATAGTATGCCCCGCAGCGTTGGCGCAGTTGGTTCACAGAAGAAAGACGCAGTATCTGTTCCACTTTTTAATTGGAGACCTGAAGGGAAGGGAGAAAGTTTGCAGTGAAAGCGGAAGGAGAAAAAGGGGTGTCGTAGTGGAGGACTACGGAGTAATTTAGACCACCTGGGGATCTTTAACGTGCACTGACATCGCACAGCACACGGACGCCTCTTCGTTCGGCCTCCACCGAAATGCAGCCTTGTACTTCGGTACATTAGGTTTTGGGGAAAGGAAAGCGCAGTATACTTCGTTGGACACCCACACTTCATTAGGTCAAGGCCACTTGAAGGTCAGATTTGGTGCTACGCGAAGACCGGCTCTACTTAGCGTAGTAAACGCTGCGCTTCAATTGTAAATTAGTTTATAAGAAAGAAAAGGCGCATCCGCCAGCTGGCGGAAGGCGGATGGTCGCAGCGCCTCCAAAAACGATCGTACGGCGGTCTTCCGGCGCACGCTGACGGCTTGAAAAGCTGGCGTAGTGAAGTTTTCTGTTCAAAGCTTATAACAGTTGCCTTACAGAGAAGTGACGTGACTCACATGACCACCATGGTTAAGGTGAACGGTCAGGGGAGGGTGTGGGGGGTGGCCGCGTCATGCTAAGTGATATATCGAGAGATAGGGTAAACAAAGTGTTTTGTCACAGCCAGTGACAACTAAGGTGGCATGGTTGTAGCTTTGACCTCATACCAAGGAACGTACATAAAACAACGCGTTGTCGCCTGCGGGCAGAGCTATACATTCGTCATGGAGGAAAAACACTCTGCCGTAGCAGCTCGGCAACAGTTAGGGTTGAAGCGCAACGCCGAGGCTCGTCGGAAACGTCGTGCTGAAGAAACAGAAGTGAAGCGATATATACGGCTAGAAAAGCACAAAAAGTATGAATCCAAGAAGAAGTGCTTCAAATATCGACATTTTCAAGTGAAGCCTAGTGAGAAGTATCTCCTACATTGGCTCAAGAAATTGAGATTGTGCCGAGCGAGACGGTGAGCCAGTTCGAGTCTGCAACAAGAGAGTTTCACCGCTGATATACAAACAACCCGTTCGGCCGTGTGTGGCGTTTGTGAACGACTATGACCCAAGAACGACTTGAGTCTGGTGAGTGAGACTAGGGGAACGTGCCTGTGGATACTGACCAGATGCTGAAGCAACTGCCGAGAAATGTGAACAACCAGTGTTCTGTCTTTGTAAACATCAAAAGGGGAATGTATGCAATGATCACATACTTTAAATCTTTCGCTTCCCTCCAGGGTTAACGAAAGTTAAACAACCAGCTATTTTTTTTTTTCTTCTACGCTTTCTTCTTTTACTTTTTCAATTTAATACACACAGAAAAACGTTGCCTAAGAGGCCAAGCTCGTTTCTGCGGTCAGAATTTTCAGCTTGCAGAATCCAGGCAAGCGTCCGACGCACAGACGGAAGAGGGTGAAGGCAGGACATGGATTCACTCCATCTGTTTTGTGCCCGTGTTGCTCGAGTGAGTGAAAAACATTTATTTCCTGAAATGTGAGTAAATATTGTAGGACTGGGAGTGGGGACATCAGTCCAGAGCCCCAATAGCTCTCCCTCACATGTTGCTCAATTTCACGTAGCGCGAACTGCTTCGAGCGCGAACTGCGTTTTCGTGCAGAAGGAGGGCGTGCGGGAGCGGAGGATGGTCATATTTCTGCACCTATTGCATTGCAAGTAAAAAAGGAACAGCCCGTGTCACGATACAGATGTTTCACCAAAGTGCCTTCAAACATGCTCGAAAAGCGTTGATTCTCCCCTTGTGTTGAACCTGTTGCGACAATGTCGCCACTAAAATAGAGCCTTCAAGTTTCACTGTGGGCATGTTAGAATATTGCCGATACAGAGCATTGAAAACAGAAATACAAGCGGAAAAGAAAGCTCCATTAGGTCGTAACGAAATTGCAGTCAATTACAAGCGTCCACGAGACTGGGCAACAACACAGTTATGCAAAGAATTGCGCTGTCATGTTCCATCCATTTACTGACTCAGCTCGGATCATGGAACATATACGAGGGAAATGTCCTAGTAAATTGAAGTTTAACTATTTACGGTAAACATTGCTGGATTACCTAGATTACACGAAGACAAAGCGAAGACCGAAACATTGACTCTGATATTTTGCAACGGTGTTACCGGAACAGGGGAACATAAAGGGCGAACGAATTGAACTTCCCTGGGAGCTGGTAAAATACGCGAACAGCAAAGTGAATTAACTTTTACCAATTTATTTCACTCCACGTAATATACATTCGACAGGTTTCACTCTCATAACAGTGAAACTTGGGCTTCAATCAGGATTTCTGTCCGGGCTAGTTGGTGCACGGCTAATTAATGAAAAAAAAAAAAAAAACAGCTAAAGGACGTGGACGAAGGGATACACGCCGCATAGGCAGGGCGCTGGTTATCCAACTCAATTTTTTGTAAACCAAGCACGATAAATACCCCACACACTGGGTGTATGACAAAGGGAAGGGAGTCTGAAATTAACTTGGGCTTGGTGGTTGCGTATTTTGGGAAGTTGTAGCCGAACAGAAAAACCCAGAACGGAGAGAGAAATGGACAAGTGCAACCCTTATCATCGACCATCCTTGACTTTTGCGAACGTATAACTTACGCGTGATGCATACCAGCCCGTTAAAACACATTAACTGCGGACCTACCTGCCATATAGTTCGTCGACAGCTCCGCTTCTCGCTTTGCAGCCCACTTCTTTTCGGCGCCCGCCCAAGGGGACAGGTAGTCGTGCAGTGAGGGGACGCTCCGCTTCCACTGCATGCTTACAAATGACAGTGAGCAGCGCGCGTGATTCAATGTTCTAGGGAACGACATGCCTACTACTTGACTGAAGTGTGTATAGAGATATGCGCGTGTACGTGATTTTGTATAGTGACGATCCGCGCGCTGTGCAAAACAGTGACAGGACGCCTGTGCGCGTCTGCTTCGTTATTTGTACGAATGTGAGGGACTGTGGCTTTGTATATGGAACAGCTCTACCACATTCTTTCTTGGTATCCCGCCTGTCTTTGTTCCCCGGACTTTCAAATTCCCTTTCTATCAAGAGCGTATAGCTCTTGCTACTTACATTTGCCAGTTTCTCGTCCGTTTCTCCGTCGCTATCGGATTTAAGATGGCGGCCAAGGGACGTGATTGTAGCTAGAGCATTGCAAATAATTTCTTAGTGACCACCCATACAGTGGAGTTTACCATCTAGTACACCATGTGTGACGAGATCATGAAGGGCTCTTTTTATCACCTGCTTTATCATAAACCCAGCACAGCCAGCAAAGAACACAGATGTTTGGTACGTCCTTAGGTTCTTTGCTGGCTACGAAAGGTGGTTGGTACGAAGCGTTAGATGGGCACATAATGTACGCGTTTTGGTGCGTGTGAATTACTAACGTTAGTTTGGAATGGGCACTGATGTTACAGTAATAATAATTTTAAAATTGAAATTATCTGAACAATAATTTTTTTTTAATTCACGCAATGAACAGGCGGTGCTAAAGGCGCTTCGCGTCTACTCTTAAGGCGAAGCTTAAGCGTGCCCCTAATTTTTCTTCTTTTTTATTGAAATAAACAACTCCCATCACCACTACAGGACTACCCCCCGCCAGTTTCGCAAGTACCAAAAAACCAACTAGAGCCTAATGAAGAACGACCGTAAATCCGTGGCAGCACATTACACTAAGCTAAATAAGCTAAAAGCTGGACATTTCAGGAGTGCTGTATGTGCAATCTTCCCTTTATCTGTGCTACGCTGTTGTCGGATAAGTTAATGCGACGCGCTGATCTTCACTTTCGATCGAAGGCCGTGTAATTCTCACTGTAAAACTGCAGCTGCAAAACCGTCGCCAACTATATACTAGTATACTAATGGGCTACACGGTTTATGAAAAAAAAAAAAAACATTTTAAAGCCAACCGCGTAAAAAACGACGAAAGGGACAAGGTAGCATTTATGGTACATTTATTTTATTACAGGAAGATTCTTTTCTCACTTTATATATCCTCACGAGTTGTTTGTTATGCTCACAGAAAAAGTAAGTGCATCTACGCATTCGTGGAGCTTTTCCAGCTCCTTCGCTCATAGCCTGTAGCCACATAGCATGCGGCTACAGGCTATGCTTCGCTCACAGCATGTAGCCACAAATCGTGAACTCAGCATCTGCTCATTCAGTGCGGTAACTAGTGGCAAATGTAGCGCGACCTCCTGTACTAGAACCATTTGGCGGCCGGGAGCAGCCGGGGTGACAGCAGCACTTTGCCCTTCCCATACTCACCTTGCTGTCGCGTGAGAGTTAACGATGTGTCCCAAATAGATGATACGTAGGCGGGAAAAAGATGGGTTTTCCTCTCTTCGAGTTTGCACTTACCCCCCTTTCCTCGTCTGAGCTCCTGAAACATGCTTACCTGAGCGTCGTAGCCCTCTATAGCTGCCAAAAAAAAAAAAAAAAAAGTGATTTACGTCCGCGACCGGCAGACAGAGAAAGACGACCTTCGGTCGTCGTATCACAGCCAGTGTATTTCGAGAGAAAGAGAAAGCAGCAGCACCCCAGTCATGTTCATGAGAAAGTTTTAACGGCCAGCGATACTCTCCGCATTGTTTTTTTACAAGCTTCTGGACATGAACAGATAGCCGTCTATCCAGACCATACGTCGGAGGCCGCGTCTGGCAGCTGCGTGGAACCACGCCCTCTTCGAAGCCACTGGCCGATACCGAGGAAGAAAAAATATTCAGTCGTGACTTTCAAGCGGATTTTTCAGCTCTCCAAGGACTCTTCTTTTACGCGCCGAGAGCGCCTATCGACGATCGTTTTGCTCGTGTGATGGCTTCTACCGACTTGTAGTCAATTCCAGCTCGAAGGCATAAGCTGGTAATTATGAAAGCGGTTGCAATCGGAGCGCCTCCGCGAACCACTCTACATAAACAACCTTTGACGCTCTCACGCTACCTGGTGGAAAGACGAAATATATAGCATACCCTGAAGGGAAGACAACGCCCGCAGAAATGAATGCAAGCGCTTACTTCGCGCAATCGCTCAAAGGGGACGGAATGCGCACACGATTTCTAGAAACACATCGCAAACAAGGGTACTTAGAGACGCTTAAATATAATCTGTGGCCTGTTTTGGATTTAAGCAGAGGCGGGAGTGAGATGTTAAGTGCTGTGACAGCTTTCAGGGCTTCAGCTGCACTATGTGACGCAGTTTTCAATTGTCGTATCACGAAGATCAGCGCGCATTCGCCTTTCAGAAAACGCAAGCCAACAGAACTAGCGCGGTCCGGTCATTTGCAAGAAAAGGCTGCCGAAAGTGCCGAAATACAAGCACGGGATTTGATAGCAGGGACGTAAAGCATTATTGCAGTGGAACCCTGCTGCATCGATTAATACCTTCGTGTGGGCGAGTCGGTGAAGCATCGTGCAGAACAGGAACGCAAGAAACCAGGACACAAGGAACACACTGAAAAACAGGGCTAGCGCATACCCGTTTTTCAGTGTGCTCTTTGTGTCTTGGTTTCTAGCACTCCTGTTCTGCACCCTGCTGCAATTCACAATGTACAGGTAATATGTCTACCTAGCGAAAATTAAAAAAAAAAAAATACTCCCTTAATCTTTCTATTTCAGTCTCTATTATTGTTTGCTAAGTCATAGTAAAGACCACTATCGCAATGTACTGCGGATATATTGATTGAATACAAATTAATCACTTTTGTGCTTATACCCTTCCAGACAGTATATATATATATATTCCAGATAATTTCGAGATTCACAACGAATCACTGTAGTGATATCTGGTGGCCTGCAGGGAGAAGGCATAAACTAGAACCCAAATATCCGTTCTTTTTTTTTTTTTGTAGATTTGCTTGTGATAGTATATCGGCTGGTTTTATCAGGAAAAAAAAAAGAACTTTTCAGATTGTCTGTACTGCAACTACTAATTTTTATTCAAACTTTGTCGGTATTGCATTATGAATCAATTCGTCTACATGAAAAATAATTCATAAGGTGTGTAATGCTTTACGTTGCATTCTGGCCAGTTTTAAACTAGGCAAATCTGAAAGGTTTGACATTGGCAGTTTTCCTTTTCTGACCTCTTATAATATCGTTCTGTCAACGACTACTAGTCGAGTTCAATAGCGCAACCTGAATTATACGTGCCTCATTGAATAGCGTCATGCAGATGCTTCATTTTATGTCTATATTTATTAGAATAGTCAATCATGGAATCACGCAATCATTAGCCCGACAACAGTTATGTTTTGCAACTTCCCACTACCAATTCCTATTTCGTTTCTTTGCCACGTTCTGGAATCGCCTAAAGTATTTTTTTTTTTAAACGGCACACTACGTGAATGAAATTAAGCTCCGAGTAGCGTAAAGGCAGTAGAGGTTGTGTATTTCTTAAGGCATTCTTAGTACATCCACTTCCGTCCTTCAACACACCTTGAACTTATTCGTAGATGATTCGTAGTTCAGAGCTCACGCAACTTTTCCCGAAAGCAGCAAACTTGATAATGTCTATAGCGCTAGCAGCTGCTTGTTTGCTATGTACGCATGCGTAATTCCTCATCCTCGCAGCCAAAAATCCTTCAAGCCTCGTTAGTAAATTAATTGTGACGCGTGCGTCTTTGTTGCTTTTTGTAGTACCTCATTTATCCAAAACACTGCCTGCCACCACATAGCGCATGCTCTCAAAATTTTGATAATAGCACTCGAATCACTGTCCTGTTATCCGAATGTTATGAAAATTGGCTTCGATTTGTTTAATCTTGCATCAACTTTCGGCTACCATTGTGTTATCCATGCGTGGCACAGCGTCTAAGGTTGTGCACGCGGCTTCTCTAAAGTTTTTTTGAGGTGTCCAGAGTTGTTTTCACGAAGTCAGTGATACCGGTTACAGTTAGAATTCCCACTGAACAGAATGGTAGGGCAACTTCGTGCCCAGAAAAAATGATCGCTTTTCGAAGACAAGAAATGAAGGTGGAAGTCGCAATAAGGTGCGCTATAATAGAGTTGAACGTTGAGCTAGTTGGTCACACATCTCTTGGAAGAAGACAGTAGAGCAGGTAACAACACAAAACATAAGAAGCACACACAAACACAAGGACAACGCTGCACTGACAACTATATTGACCAGAACCCGCACATCTTCTCCATTCGCTTCACGTCTGCATCCAACTTCTTCCATGTTTTTAACGTCCTGCCGGTTTGCGCAGAAATTCTAATTCCTTCTTCAACAATACCACTGAAGGCATACTAACACATTTGTCTCCCGAGTCACTGATTGCATATGCTTCATAAAATTTCCTTGCTAACTTATCCTTCATCCTTTTCATAACCGTAACATTGTGACGGTCAGCTGGACCTTTTTGGTCTCTACAAACAACGCAGTCTTTGCAGTGCACTGCGAGATTAGTGCCAGACTTGTCCGATATTGCCATAGAGTGCTCTCTAATCCTGTAATTGATACATCTTCCTGTCTGTCCATTATATTTATTTCCATATTGCAAGGAAATCTCATAAACAATCCCCTGAATACACTTGGAGTACCTAGTCCGGTGCGAAGTTTTGCATCCAGAGTTGAAGTCCTGGTTGTTAACCCGCACACACATCCCTTCAGCTCTGTTTGGTGCCGTTGGAATAACTCGGATGCCGTGTCTTTGACCAATCTTTATCAAATTATAGGTGAAGCCATGAATATATAGTACTGACCACTTATTTCTTTGAGTAAGGTCTTCTTTTCAAATCCTCCGCTTGATCGGCAGGGCAATGCTTTCTATTATGCTACACAGCAAATATTCAGGATACTGTGCTTCCAGTAGCCTCTCAGAGTGGCTTAGGAAACTTGTTCTTACATGGTGGTGGCATGATTTGTTGAGAGCCGACGTGAATGCAGCCTTCGCAACACCTCTTTTTACTGTCTTTGAATGCTGGGAGGTATACGAAAGAAACTGCTTGTTCGCTCTGGGCTGGTAAGTCCAACATAAGTATTCTGGTAAAAATTCGAGACTCAAATCCAGGAAGCGCAAGACACCTTCCTTTGGAAACTCCCAGGTGAATCTTAGATCAGGGCAACTTTCTTCAAACACACCCAGTGCTATGTCTTTTAGTTGGTCAGTCGCCTTTCCTTTCTCTAAATCACACAATGCCAAAACGTCGTCAACGTAACGAAAAATCTTTACAATGCCTTTATCTTTCATAGCCGTCAGACTCCTGTCACATGCGGCTAGTTACACATCGCTCAGAACAGGTGCAACTCTCCAACTTATGCATACACCACTCGTTTGTACATATAATATTCTATCATGTATTGTATGTACACGGTAACTCGAAAACCCTTTGCAGGCTGAGGTGTTCAAAACTATTTTGCCCCAGAAGGAGCGCAGCGCGGTTTGCGGAGCCTCTTCCAAGCGCACACCCCTGTGAGAGCCGGGCGCCAGGCCGGGGGACGCTTGTACCCATTATTACCGGTGGGTGTCTGGTGGCGGGTTTCGAACAAACCACCTCCCGCAGGTTGTCCCCACTGATGTTAATGCTACCAGAGTCCACCCACGTTTTTCCACACTTTCCTGGTGGTGCTTGGCCACCTATTGGTCCTCCAAGTGCAGATGATGCTTCACTGGCAGGGCTCGGTGTCAAAGGTGTGTAACCAGGGCTGGGCTGCCGGACAAGACCTGGTAGCCATTGCAAGGCCACAGGCTGGGCAAGGCCAGCCTGTGGCGGAAGGTGGTATCCCGTGTGGAAGGCGGCTGGTTGTGGCTAGCCCATTGGGAGGCCCATCATTCCAGCTGGTGGCGACTGCAGGCCAGTGACAAGGGGGCTTGTTTGTAGTGGAGTCAAGGGGCTGGTCTGCTGTATGCCTGGTAGCGGGCTGGCCGACACTACTGGCTGTAGGCCAGCCAGGGGACTAGCCTGCAGGACAGGCTGGGAGATGGGACTCGTATGCAGACTCGGCTGCACACAGTGCAGAACGGGCGGAGCCGGCGAGGCTTAAATTGCAAGCTGGGCTGCACATTGGTCGCCTGCCCGGGCAGGTCAATCAGGCCGCTAGGAATGCTGCTCGTCGGTGTGAAGGACGCAAAGTCCGTAAACTCGTCCGTTGCGCTCTGGAATTGGCTGAAGTCGGCGAAGTCGGCGAAGTCGCCGTTTGCGGTAGGCCTGCTAACAATGTCACTCAGCATGTCAGCTGCCGGCACACTCGGCGCCGGCGCCGTGGTGGCAGCCGGGCTTGCAGGCGGTGAGGCCTCACGACCGTAGTTCGCGGCGGCGCCCATGTCCAGCTTCTTAGCTTGCGGCTTCCAACTAGGAGTCCTCGACTCGTCGCGGTACGTCACGCCTCCACCAGGCCGTTCGTCGCGCTCTTCGTCGTTGCTGTTGTCGGGCGAGTCTTCGAAGCTGTGCCGACGGCCCAGCCGCGGCCCGTGGTCCATGTCATCGAACTTGTTACGGTCGCTGTATCGGAAGCCCAGAGACTCGCCGGACAAGCCAATGTACTTGTCCTTAGCCTTCTTCGCCTTCTTGCGCTCCTTGCGTAGCATCTCGTCGTCCTGGATAAAGTCAATCAGATCTTTCACTTTCTGGCGTACATTGACGCCCTAATCCTTGCCGATTTCGTGCTTGTTATTTATGAATGGACTTTGTTAGCTGCATCATTAGCGTTGTTACCTGCTCTGCTGCCTTCTTCCAAGAGACGGTGCGCTAAGGGAGTGCTGCAGCTTTGTTTCCTGTCTCACACAATGTAGTGTCTTAAAACGGGGACTGGAGCTAATGTTTAGCGGCGGAAACAGTCCTGGATGATAAGATAGAGAGAGAGAGAGAGAGAGAGAGAGAGAGAGAGAGAGAGAGAGAGAGAGAGAGAGAGATAATGAAAGATAATAATTTGCAGAAGCTAGATGGTCGGTGCCACTTGTTCAGAGTTCCGTTGTCGGCAGCTGATTTGCGGACAGTAGCTGGATGATCCAGGCTTGCTGGTCTAGGTTGGTCGCTGGTCAGGGTCGCCTTCCGATGCTCGTGTGTCGGGTGTGGCAATATTAAATTGCTATCCGGTTTGTCCTGGCATTTTAGGAGATTTCGCAGATCGTTCCATACCATATCGTTCCTTGCTCCATACCCAGGACAATAGCTAGGGTATTTTGTGGGACTAATCTTGTTTGGAGCGCCAAGATTAGAAAATTAGTCTGCGTTCTCATTCAAGCGTCCGAGGAGAATAGTTCTTGACGTGATGGCGAAAAATGTGTTTTGCTAGGCTCTAGCCTGTCACCATACGGTCCACTGAGGGTACGTGAGGTAGGGATGCAATCCGCCCGGCTTGAGAGAGTTCGCGTTAGAGCCTTCGACGCCTCGTTTCCATCAAGGCCTTCGTGTATAGGTTCCCATATTGTACTGTGTGAGTGAGACATTGTATTAAAGCGAAAACCTTTCTTGGCTCACGAGTGGTGTCCGCTGAGGTGTGTCAAACGAGATAGATCCAAAGCCAATCTAACACAAGCCACATAACAACCCAGACATGAATTAAACATTTAGTAAAAATCGTCCTCCGCTGGAAATCGCACTCCTAACGATCTAATCACCAGCCAAGGGAGTTAACCAACTGCGCCATGGAGGGCACGTGAGATACGAATCTTAATTCTCATTGTCTAGCGTTCTTGCCGTCTCCATAGCAACGTTACCATCGTGTCCGGGGGGGGGGGGGGGGCATGGTAGGCCGTCAAAATCAAAGATGAGCCCAGTCTTTAAATTTTTTTGGCAAAGCAACTCAGTTACTGCGGGCCAAAAGTGAGCATTTTAACGGAATACACTTGAAGAACTGGGGAAACAGCGTCGTCCGACAATCGGCCCTCATCGCAGACACAAACGAGTCTGCAGACGAATGCCGTAGCTTGTTGAGTGGGTTTTCTTGCGCGGCGCATACTTTTAACATGACACTGTTTTGTGTGATAGCGTCGCCAAAATAATGCAAATTCTCCTACACCATCAAATACACAAGCAGTGTCTTTATTTGATGCAGATGAAATATGAGCGATGCCATTCTATAAATATGAAACACGAGAAAGCGAACAAAACCAGATTTGATGTGTGTATTTTTGACGTGCCTTACTTGGAACCTCGTAGCTGGCTTTAGAAAATGTTAAAATATGGATCACCTTTGATACTGGCGGCTTGATTCTGACGATAGAGTCTCAAAATAAAAATAAAGACTTGGTTATTTAATTCTTGGGAAATAATTCGTCCAGTCATTTAGCACTATTTTTGTCAAAGGCTAGAGCTCAATGGGCTTGCTTTTAAGCCATACCATGTGGTTCATAATGTATTTCCAGTGCTCCGGACCACCTGTAGGTAGTAATATATCTAACCTCGCTCTCTCGAATAGGCATGGCTTAATCCTAATGAAGCCCCACCGCATGGTTTAGGAGCTAACTTCCTGGACTGTAAACTTTAGACAAAGACTGCACACGATGTCCGCCTTGTTGTGCCGCACAGAGGCGTCACAGTCCGCGCAGATGTGTCTCTCATAGTTAAAAAAAAAAAAAACGCAAATCTGTAAACAAAAAAGAAAACTACCCCATGTAGCTATAGGGCAGGAATTACCGTATGTTGCACGGGGCACACTTCGATTCCAGTAAACCGTAGCTACGCATGCTCGTTTCTACCTCCATAGCTGGAATCACCGGTTATAGCGCTAGGAATAATTCTGCAATAATATCTATTGAAAGAATTTTCCCACGTAACTATTGCTGGCTTTGACGAATGTGCGCCCCCCCCCCCCCCTTTAAATAAAAATATGCTTGATGTGCGTTTTGACACTTGCTGACACCTAGAATTTGGATATGTATCCCCCCCCCATACTCTGCACGTCTTCACAGAAAACATGCCAATTGTCTACGAATAAGGGGCCGTGAATCTAAGCGAGAATAAGTACTGGCAAAGAAACAAACAAGCTCATCTTGGTTGCTGCCGCATGTATACAGCCGATGATTTTTCTTCTTTCAGTTGTTCTTAAGTGAACGGGTTTTGAGCGCACGCGTTGAGCGACTGTCCCTAGCTTAAGCGTCGTCGCTGTCGACGTAACCGGTGGCCAGCTGGATGAAAAAAAGAAAGATTACATAAGGTTATAGGCGTAAAAATAGTATTTACAAATTAGTAAATGAAATGACGAAGTAGTTGACGAACTAATAGTAACATTCAAGATGTAAGGGATAAAAAAAAAAAAAAAAAAAAAAAAAAAAAAAAAAAAAAAAAAAAACCTCGAGCATGGTGGCAACTGCCAGCACCTCGTTTCAAAGGTAAATTCCATCCATCCACTGTGGCCGATGGGGCCACATGTTCATACGAAACAGAGATGTCTCAGAAGACAGTCTGGTCAATGACAGCGTTGGGATCCTGAGGAACCACTTAACGCTTATCGCGTCCAACAAGTGTACACGGGTAGCAGAGCTAAGCGCCACCGGCCACCTGCCACTTACCACGGCTATCAGGTGGCGAAGTAGGGAATTGGAGAGAGGGAGATGTAGGGTAGAGTGAGAGAGGCAACGGGACGCTTTTTTGTATCAGTATAGAGCAAAATTAAATTTAAAACACGCAACGCGCTGCGCTCAAATTTCGCATTACCCAATATCGCAATCCTCGGCCAGTATTTTTTAAAACCAATTAATGTGGTGTTATTGCTCTGCTTCAGCCACTGAGAATTTTCAAAAGCAGTCGACCTTCTTTAGGTGTTACTTCCTCGCAAACCATTATCAAACGAAGCTACCACGACAATTAAAGTTTAATAATAATAATAATAATAATAATAATAATAATAATAATAATAATAATAATAATAATAATAATAATAATAATAATAATAATAATAATAATAATAATAATAATAATAATAATAATAATAACAATAATAATAATAATAATCTTTATTGCGTAGAATCGACACACAATTTCACGAAGAAGTGGACCCCATCAAAACTGTGGCGGTTTTTAGACCTGGTTCAAAAATAAAGCTAATTCGGGTGCACTCGAAAATAGTCAGATATAGACACACATACGACATGAAAGAAAATGAATCATGGTGATATTTTAAATAGGAGGTTAATTGAAAAGGAGGAGAAGAGAAAAATAAAGATAAAGGGACAGTACAAGTGAATGAGTATATGAGAAAACTTTTAATCAGGCAATCTTTGAGGTCGTATGAGACTATTCGAAAATAGAGTGTTAAGGTTATAAAGAGCTTGGACTTCGGATCGACTTGGAAGTAGTTGTCTCATTACCCTGGTTCCTTTAGCAAAATGCTTACACTGTATAAGATATTGTGAGGATATTCTGGAGTACGACATGGGATATTTTGCATGATATGCATGATATTTTAAATAACTTAGTGCTGCGTTTTCCACTCTGTCCACTGTTCTTGCTTGGCGACTTTAATTTACCGAAAATTGATTGGTCACAGCCTACCCCGATAGTTAAAGGCGCATCCATTGAGAGTGCAACCCTTGTGAATCTATGCCTTGACTTTGGCCTAACGCAAATTGTATTGCAGCCTACCAGAACTGTCCCAATTCAGCCAATCTACTTGACCTAATTTTAGCAACTGTCCCCGAACTCGTGAACTCGATGACGTTTTTTCCAGGCTTGTGTGACCACTGCTTTATCCACTTTATAATGAAAGCTAACCGCATACTACGCCCAACTTATGCATCTAAAACAATCAGAGACTATGGCAAAACCAATTATAGTGCATTTAATCAAAAGTTAGAAATCTTTGTTGAAACATACATGCCAGATTTCTTCGATCGTTCAGTGGAAGAAAATTAGACCCTGTTCAAAAGCAAAGTTATAGCATCAATCAACAAGTATGTGCCATTATATACATTCTCGAGGAAAAAGCGATCTCCGTGGTTCACAACAGCGCTGAAGAGGCTGCTTAACAAGACAAAAAGGCTGTTCCGTAAAGCCAAACAAACCAACAGTCCACGAAACTGGCTTGCATATCGTAACGTCATTTCGAAGTATCATCGCAATGCCCTTAAAGAAGCAAAAACATCACTCTTCGCGAATGCCCTTCCCTCTCTTTTTTCAAGCAATCCCTCTAAATTCCGTCATCAATCCGCCCAAGAGCCACACCATATCGCTTGTTGACGGTACTAGTCTAGTCATCCCCAACAATCAATGCTGTAACGTATTGAAGGATACCTTTACTGAGTCTTTCTCGGATGCCACTACTGCTTTGGTATCCGTACTATGCCCTCGATCATTCTTTTCGATCATTCTCGACCATCGTCATCGATTCAGTGGGTGTCATGAAGTCGATACAAGGTTCGAAAATTTCGTCCTGCTGTGGTGTCGATGAGATTAATTCAAAATTTTTGAAAAACGCTGAAGTATATTCATCGGTGATTCTGGCAAACCTTTTTACGCAGTCTTTACAGCGCAGCGCGCTACCACAGGAGTGGAAGGTGGGCAAGGTGGTATCGCTTTTCAAGTCAGGTAACACTCCTTCTCCCCTTAGCGATAGACCAATCGCATTAACAAGTATCCCTTGCAAATTATTAGAGCACATAATATATTCCAACCTCGTATCCTTCCTCGAATCAAATTCATTTTTTAGACCCGCCCAGCATGGCTTTCGCAAACACTACTCATGTGAAACACAGCTATTAACTCTTACTAACAGCATAGCTTCTTCCCTTGACCATGGTTTATCAGTAGACTGCATATTCTTCGATTTCGCAAAAGCCTTCGATAAAGTTCCTCATAAGTTACTCCTTCTAAAATTACGCACCTTGAACATTGATCCCAGCATTATACAATGGATTGAGTGTTTCCTCATTAACAGTTCTCAATTTGTAACAGCTAATAACTTTGTATCATCTACTGCTCCTGTAACCTCTGGTGTTTCTCAAGGCTTCGTTTTAGCTCGTTTGTTATTCCTAATCTATATTAATGACCTTCCTGACTGTGTTTCCTCATCCATCAGGTGTTCTTTATCGTGTAGTAACTAACCCTGATGACAACTTGCTCCTGCAGTCCGATCTTGACGCAATCTCTAGTTGGTGTAACAATTGGCTTATGACCCTAAATGCTAGTAAATGTAAAAGTATGACAATCTCTCGTAGTAGTACTAACACGCCTCTACCCTTCGTCTACACAATTAACAAAGCATCCCTTGAAAATGTTAATTCCTACAAATATCTTGGAGTCCACATAACAAATAACTTCTCATGTCATGTTCATGTAAAATATATTACTAACAATGCCAGTCGGACGTTGGGTTACCTCCGTAGAAACTTTTCTCAAGCCCCAAAACACCTCAAGCTAACGTTTTATCAAACTTTAATTCGACCTAAACTAGAATATGCCTCCGCTATATGGGATCCAGCTCTTTCTACCTTAATTGACGATATCGAAGCAGTTCAAAATCGATCAGTGCATTTCATTCTTTTTAATTATGCCCGTACCGCGAGTGAATCATTAATGAAGTCACAACTAGGTCTTCCAAATTTAAACGTTCGAAGAAAATTGTCCCGTTTGGGCCTATTTCCTAAAATGTATTTCACTAACCCATTACTAAAACGCGAACTTCTTTCTGAACCTACCTACTTATCAGCACGCGTCGATCATACATATAAAGTTCATGCCCCATTCTGTCCTACAAACATATTTTTTTATTCTTTCTTGCCAAGAACTTCAAGAGAATGGAACCACCTGCCCCCTTCCATTGCCTACATCGATGATCCCACGGCATTCAAAGATGCGATGAAACATCTCCTTTCTGTATAGCCCGGCCACTGTGTCTTTTCTTTGATGTGTTTTTATGTATTTCCTTCATGTGTGAAAGGCACGTACTTTTTTTCTGTTTTTTTTTTTTCGTGTCTCGCAAAAGACTATGATGTAACCTTATGTACTCACCCCCTCTGTAACGCCGAAAGGCCTTGAGGGTAAATAAATATTGACATTCTTAAAATTACTACGTTAAAGTAGCGAGAGATAACATTTTGTGTATAATAATAATAATAATAATAATAATAATAATAATAATAATAATAATAATAATAATAATAATAATAATAATAATAATAATAATAATAATAATAATAATAACAATAATAATAATATCACGTTGTCGGCATGACAATTTTGACGTGGTGCTTCAGAATTTTTCAGTTTATTTTGCAACATATCAAGGTTTTTTCCAGATACCTGCGTTTATTCGTACAACATTTCGCTTCTTTCATTTTACAGGCTCTAAATCCCACAGATTTTCACCATCAGGGAAGCGAATGTCCAATTAACTGATGTGGATCGAACGCACCTCCTCAAGTCGATTTCACAATCCCACACAAAGAATTTTACAGTGCGAGAACAATTTTAATAGCGCGAAATGCTACATCTCGGAGCCCACCGGTGCGGCGATTTCAAGCAAGAGCGTCCCACCGTCGCTTTCAATCGTCGCTATTAGGCCTTGGCCTTCGACCGGAAGAACGGTCTTCTGCAAAGTACGTGGCCGCCTTTTGTTCGGCCAGCTCAGCGAGTGCGAGCAATAAAGCTGTGACAAGAAAAACACTCGAGTAGACCACGCACGAAAGGCTGCTCCGCGGGCGTACGAAGAAACAAAGCAAGAAGAGAGGGAGGCGCGCAGCTGATCGAAGGAAGTCCCCGCAGCAGAGTGTCCACTCGAAACGGACTTCTCCGAAGGCGCGCCCCGGGAGCGCTACGCGAGCGGCAAGGCCGGCGGCTGTGACGCGGCGGAGCATCAGCTTGCGAGCGTGGCGTGGCGGTGAACCAGGCGGGCGGGCAAAGGGTGTGGAGCCAGGGCAGCGTGACGCGAGGGGCGCGTCACGTGGCCCGGTTCCCCTTTCACCTTCCGCGGTGTATTCCCGGCTTCCCATCCGGCCCCATAACCAGAGAGCGAACAACGGCGGCCCCAAACGCGGCATCCCCGAGCGGACGCGCTTGCATGGACCGCACGCCAGGCCGCCGGGCCAACTGCCGCTCGACGACCGCATGATGACTGCGCCGGCACCGCCGCCGCTGTCCGCTGCTGCGCTGCTATTTGTGTTGTTGCTGGCCGGCCGCACGCAGCAACAGCAGCAGCAACAGCACTTTCCCAGGACTCGGTTCCAGCCCGTGCACCGGTATCCGCCGCTGCCCGATGGCATCAAGCTCAGCCCCGAACTTATCAACCAGGCGCTGCAACTGCCACCGAACACCAACGGCCACCCGCAGGCCACCGCGCAGCAGCAAGGCTTTAGGCCCCAGCGCATGGTGCAGCTGACCATACCGCAGGGCGTGCTGCGGGGACGCGTCTTGCGCACGCCTTCGGGCAGAGGCCTGGTCGCCTTCTTGGGTGTCCCGTACGCCGCCGCGCCTCTGGGGCCACTGCGCTTTAAGGTGAGTGGTCGTGCACACGACGCCGCACTGCCACACGGCCTCATGCTGCCCATATGTGCTACCCGTAGAGGAGCGCTTACAGTATGCTACGGGGAGCACGTACGAGAGCTATGCGCACAGCACTGGTGACGGAGTCTTGATTTCTGTGTGTCACCGGGACAAACGACACACAATTCAGGGGAGTACTTGTGGAGCCCACCGCAAAGTGTCGCTCATACAGCAGTCGAAAGCCATGTGCTTAGATGACAGCGCCGCAAAACAAGTACCGTGATACGCATGAAGCCTGTACATACGTCTGCTGTCATATTTCTCGCAATCACATTACATTGGTCATATTGTACAGATGCGTCCAAACAATACGGTTGTACTAGAGGTTAGAGCCACAAATGCATCTGCTATCAAACACAAGTATTTGCGCCCATTTTCAGAGGAACAGCAACGTTTTCGAGTCCACCTTTCGTGGACATACGAGGTGAATGTAGATATAGCCATGAACGTATTGATGGCCTAATCGTGCAATGCGTAGCAAAATCTTGTTTCTGAAGTTTGTCCTGCGCTCGCACTGAGTTGATTAGACTGCGACTGGAAACCGATGGGGCGCATTTTTGACAACAAATAGCAGAAAAGAGCGTCCGGAGGGAGATCTGCTATGCTGATTTTTATGATGAAATTTACGGTATGCGAAAAACTACGTTCATAAACAACTTCCTGGCGTAGCATGCTCTTATCCAGAATTTATGGATATGGTTTATCGCTAAAGTCGCTTTGTGATCTGAAAGTTCAAATGTGTATGAACACTGCATCACCAAGAAAATTGTACAAGCCGGTGCGCCGTGCAGTCAATGAATTCCTCTTATTTAGTAGAACTGTTTCTTGACCTAGACTTGGCAGCTGACTTGTTCAGTGAATTGGTTATGATAAAGAACATTCCTTTTTTTTTTTTTTTCTTTTTTTACTTTCGCACAATTACGCCAGCTGAATCTAATGCAAGTTTATCTCAATATAGCACAGAGCGAAATCCTGTTGTGCACAGGTGATGTGCCTGCCCACATTTTGTTTGAACACGAAATCGGATAATTTTTCTTTTTTTCACATCTTCGATTACCACGTGTCGCTTAACTGCTCTTCAGACGCTGTTTAGTATTTCCTCGTATCAGCGCAGTATACAGACGATCTCTCTACTCCACCGTTGTCACCACTTGGCTGCTATACCTGCTACCATTATTGCTGTTATCCCCATGATTATTATTAACTTGGGTTATGAGGAACGCCGTGGCGGAAGCTTACTTCGACCACCTGGGTCGGGTGGGTAAGCGTGCGCCGAAATATGTTCACTTCGTTTGCATCGAAATTTTGTTGTCGCAGCCGCGGTCACGAATACCTGCGCAGTAGCGGAGCGTATAAGGGACGCTGAAACACTTTTTTTCTGGCCGATTAATTTTGGACAGCTGCTGTGAAGGTAGCCAGCAGTACAGTTGTGGCGAATTCGCTTATGATGCTCATACCCACGAGACGTGTCAAAAAAATGCGTTGCAGCGTCTCTCACTTCTACATCGACTGTGCCTTCCAGAAGAGGCCCTTGCGTGTTCTTATTAAGCTTATACTTTCCCCTTAAATGACAAATAGAGAGCTAGCTGAGTTTACTGAGCGCTTGCAACGAACGCACATGCGGAACACGCGGTTAGCAGACGCCAGAATGTGTTCAGCCAGGTAGTGCTCGATACTTGTGCTTTTCAAGCTTCGTTCTTCTCTCACTTCGTAGATAAAAATCTGGCACAATTCACTGTAATGCCCAATATGATCGGGGTTTTATAGAAACTTCCTCTTTATTTTCTCAAATAGCAAAGGCTGTAGAAAGCCATTGTTTACGGGAGTACATATATGTTGTTTTTGTTTTTTTTTCTCTCTTTGTTTCTACCTCACATTTACCTGCGTGTAGCTGCCGTGCGAATTCCGTTTTGCCGTTCTTTCTGGGGCTGCCCCGGTTGTGCATGCTGTCGAACAGCGAAAACATTCGTTTTATAACGTCCCTTCTTCGTTCGGAATAAACAGCGTTGCAGTAGCTTCCTTAGCGTGGGACTGGGACGCATATTGGTGCCAATCACATAGAGGTCCATGTGTTGTAGTGGGTGGCTTCTAAAAGACTATGTTTGACCGTATAATGAAATGAAGCCGCAGCAATGGGTATCGGGAGACAGTCACAAAAATTAACCAAGGAGCTTATTCCTAGAAAGGGTTTAATTTAACTGTTATAGCTTGGAAACGGTGTTAGCAGCTTTTCGAACTGGTAAATAACATTTTTGGGGACCTGATGTTTTGGTTACTGTGAAGCATTCTGCTTTCCTGCAAAGTGAGCCAACAAATGCAAATAAGAGTAACTTGATCAATTGTATGAGAATAAGGTAAATCGTTCTGCTCTCAAAGACCAGAAAGCCTATCATCTCGCCTAAAGTATAGTTAAACGCAAGTAAAGCGACTTTTACAAAAGAAAAATAGATGTTTGATGTATTCCTGCGGTTTCATAGCAACGATATATTTTTCTTTCCTTTGATGGGGTTTAACGTTCCACATCAGCTCAGGCTATGAGAGACACCTTAGTGGAGGGCTCGGGAAATTTCGACCACCTCCGGTTCTTTAACGTGCACTGACATCGCACAGCATGCGCGCTTTGTTTTCGCCTCCATCGAAAAGCGGCCGACGCGGCCGGGATTCGACCCCGCATCCTTGGGTACAACAGTCGAGCGCCCTAACCACTGCGCCATCGTGGCGGGACTCTTCAGGTTTCACCAATATATGACGGTAGAACTTCACGAGGAAAACGCGAAATAAGAAGGCAAATTGTCGACAGTCATTATGCTATAAGGTCTGGCCCTGAAAGCACCACCTGCGCCCATCGCGAAACACTAAATGTATAATAATACACTTTGGGCAACATAAATTTCTGCGCGAACTAAGACAGCGAAGAAAAAGAGAAAGATAGGGAGGTTGGCTACTGCTGCGGCTCCGAGTCACACAAAATTATCTTCGCCACTGTATGTAAAGTTTCATGGCCTGCAATTTCGCAGAAACCCAAAAATTATGTACACATGTGGCATGCAAAATCTCCGCAAGGGTTCTTGAGGGAGAAGGAGAAGCGGGGGAAGTAGGCGAAGCCCCACGGCCGCTGATAAGCATTCACTACGACAGCCTGCGCGCCCTGGCAGGGAAAATTATGCGTGCTGCAAGAGCTCTAGGCAAGAAAAAATTGTTCAGCACTGTTTGCTTTCCAGAGGCGGCCGTAAACGTTACATAAGTAGATTAGCATTCCGTTGCCATCCCCGCGAGGCATCCGCTGCAGGCGTTCGAGCTTCTGGGCCCCGGATACGCGGCGGCACGTCCCAAAAAACACTCGGCCATGGATGCCCACCCAGGCGCGGGCTCTATGCTACACACCAGCTAGCAGTGAGCAGAATGGGAAGGGAGGTGAATTCGTCACGACTGCGACGCTCACCGACCGTCTAGAACATCCGCGCATACATTCCGGGCCCGCATGCGTTAAAAGGCGGCGAGCGAGCGCTGGACGACTAGCGCTCGTTGATGGGGGTGTGTCCAGCGAACTGAGTGCGAAGGTCTCGGTCGCGCCTCCGTTACCAGCGGCAGCGTCGTCGGCGGCCTACACGAGTCACGGCGCAAGATGACCGGCTCCGCCGACTGCACTTTCGCAATCCTTTAAGCCTGATTCACCGCTACAGGTATCCGGAGGAGCAGCCATGCGCGCGGGGACACATCATGCGCTCGATGGTTTCCGAGCTGGCGCTTACCTGTTCCGCCACTCTGTCATTCTTTTTGTTTTCCTGCACGCGAATCGGCCGACCGGGAGCTGTCGAAGAGTAAGCGACGGCTGTGGCGGCTTTTTGGTGGGACGCTCTGACGCCATTCACTCTTCTGTCGGCTTTCTCCCCTCTGTTTCCGCTCACTTTATCTTGAAGCACGTACGCGGATGCGTAGCTGCTTGTGCGTTTGGATGCACGCGTGCTCTGTCAGCGTTTCCCACAAAAACAGCCTCGTCACGTGGTATGACGTCAGTTGCATCAATTCGCCTGCCGCCATTCCCACCCCGGTACTCTAATTCGCAGTTATGGTGTAGCCGAGCAAAATCAAAGACGCTAGGTTAAAAGTAATGCTACGAAAAAAAAAAAAAAAAAGTGCCTACATGTGTATAATGCCGCATGGCATTTTCGTATAAAGAATGCAAGTCTAGAATTGGCGGTATGTGGACAACATCGGTGCAGCGACTCGGGTTGTGAAAGACGCCGCGTTGGAGGGCTCGGGAATAATTTAGACCACATCGCATTCTTGACCACGCGTGACATCGCACATCCCATGGGCGTTTTCATACTTCGCCTCCATTGAAATTTAGCCGCCAAGGCTGCGTTCGGACCCGCTACCTTGGGATCAGCCGCTGAAAGCCGAAGCCACTGAGTCGCCGCGCCGCGGTGGGTCAGAAGAACTGATCAAAATGTTGAACTCTATTGGAACAGACTAATTCGGCGTTCCTTCTTTTGCTAATGACGGCGAAATATCCAAAAAATATGACGAAACTACCGACAGCTTCGATTTGCTATTTCTAGTTGACTTTTTTTTTTTTTTTTTACTACGGTCGCTTTCTGCAGTAGTCGCAAGTGCCTGCTAAAATTATTAGCTGTGGCGGAAGTTTTAATGCCACTAAAGAAAAAAAAATGTTAGCTGTGTGAGGTTCAGCCGACCTCCATTCTTCCCGCTTTGGGCCAACTCTGAAACATTCACTTGATAGCCCATTTATTAAAGAAACATTCCCTTCTGGATGCCTACCACAAACCCAGAACAATGCTAGCAGAGTTGTGGTACATTAATGTGGTAAAAAAAAAAAAAAATGGAGCAAGAAATTAGCGGCCTATCTCGCTCGCGAGCAAAATTCAGGGCTCACTTTTGTACAGTGCTTAAGGATCGACTGATGACTAATATCACGCACCCGTAGTGGTCTATGGAACTGTAGTAATAAAAGCTCGTGTCGATTGAACAGCAACGCCGAGACGTGAGAGTAACACTATGCCAGATACATTTTAGCAACATCAGGATGCAGAGGGAATACTACCTACTACATTCTCATCTCGCGTCTCGCCCTCGCCTTTATAGTTGGAAAACTCCTGAAGTGCAACGTCGCGCTCAGCTTTTGTATTTTTCTCTGCATTGCTTGTCAGTCGGAACGAGCTACAAAAAACGTAGCTGGTTTTAAACGTATCGAGAATAATGAGTTTGGCAATAATCGACTATGGTTTAGTGGCTGGCGTGTCCTTTCTCCAGGATTTGTTCTCTCGTGATATTTCGTGAAGAAACTTGACAACTTTGAACTTGAAGAACCGTGAAGAAACTTCGAGCATATTTGTATGCTTTCCTCTTGACATTCCATGGGCAACCAAAGTTTGGTCTTGAAAGCTAGAACATGCTGCCGTACCATCCTCGTGACAATTTCTCGGCGGCTCTGTGCAGCTCGTGATAATATATAGAACACTAGATCCACATGCGATTTTCAGCGGTTTAGTCGTTATGTTCTACGCAAAAACGCGCACGCACGCACGCACGCACGCACGCACGCACGCACGCACACACACACACACACACACACACACACACACACACACACACACACACACACACACACACACACACACACACACACACACACACACACACACACACACACACACACACACACACACACACACACACACACACACACACACACACACACACACACACACACACACACACACACACACACAAAAAAAAAATCCCTGAATGTCAACAAATTAGGCTACGCGTAATGGTAACGCCATTTTTGATTTGACGCGTCAACGCTCTATCGAATGCGTAAAGCTGGTATATGCTGTGATATAAAGCTCAGATGTTTATCTGTAACGCTAAGACATTTCCGCTTGGTATAGCTACTGTTCTCCCAATCACGTGGACGTCTCGCAACAGCGAAGACCTTCCTGGCTTCTTGAGCTGAACGCTTCCGGTCGTACAGATGGGTTTCACGCGCACGCATATAGTGTTGCTCTCCACCCTCCTCGTCTGGACCATGGCGTCACAGCGGCCGCGAGTCGGGCTTCGTCGTACTGTCTGTATATAACGCTAAATATTACACACGACATAAGAGTTGCTGCCAATAAGCAACGTTACGAAGTGTTACAACGAACAAAAAAGCTGCAGTTCAGCTTAGGTGTAAAACGTCACATAACGCAGGAGCATCAACGTTTTTCGTTAACGAAAAGCGGAAATGGGGGTGGATTATAGGGAAGGCAGCTCGCCTGCATTTCGAAGAATACGAGCGCGCACCGGCGAAGTTTCTGGGCATGTTCGCAGTACGTGGTGCACAGTGGGGTCGCAGCCGGGTCCCTCGCAGTGAACGCATTTTTCCGAGGATGGTATCTTTTCACATCGCCACTGGTGCCGAACTGCAGGGGCCAATTTCTAATAGTATACAGCGTGTTGTATTTGCACACATTATTAGCAAGCAAAACCAACTCAGCGTACGAAGCCCAACGCATAAGAAGTTTGCAGAAGTTTGCTTTGATGGTCTCGCTTTTCTCTAAATCGCTAGTACATTTTAATACACTATATTGAAAGACGTGTAAAGAAAACAATATGTGTGCGGCTTCGCACAGGCTACACCCGCAGTTGACAAATCCATATAAGGACAACAACCACAATTGAGAAAGGTCAAAATTACTCCCAACTATCGATTTGTTTTGATCAAAATTCCGCGCGAGATGCGCAAACAAACCTTCGACCTGGGAAAACGAGAGCGTCTGAATAGCGTATATACAGCGGGAAAGCACGACGCATTAAGAGCAATCTCTGGCCTACTGACAAGGTTCTGGTAGCACAACTGCGACGGTCTATAAGAAGCGCCACTTAATACCTGCGGAAGGTATAAAGCACTTAAATGCGAGCCGCACGTTTCGCCGAAGGCCGCGAGACAGAATAACCGAAACCAAAAGGGGAGAACCCCAGATAGACATCGCCCGATGAGCAAAACAATCCATCTATTAACGTTTACGATAGCAGCCGCGCTGATCGATAGTCCTCGCAAAACTCTATTTTAGGATTCCTGAACCGAAACGTGGCTTTCATTCACAGAAATGAGCTGGAACGCCGTGACCGAGTCTTTGCGACCTTGACGAAGGTCTGCCTCGCGCGCCATTAAAGGCGTGTGCCAACTTTTTATCTGATGGTATCTGTAACTGCATACGCGCGCTCCTAACCGGGTATGTCTTTACGGCGGAAGGAACATATTCGCAGAATTTCGACGCGGCATGCAAGCATATTGTTTTTCTGCGCAACTCAGTCGTGCTTGTGTTGAGGCGAACAGAGATCTCGAGACCGCAGTAACTCACGCCGTAGGTGCGGGCACGCTTACCGCGCTATTGATGAGGCCTTACAGCTAACCTGTGGGATCAAAGGAGGCACTGAATCGCCAGCGGCGAATCCAGAAGTGAGGTTACGGGCTCACTTTTGGAAGGGAGGGTCCTGTCTGCACTGCACCATGCCATTCTTGGACTCTCCTCGCTGAACGTTGAGGCCATTGGGGTTTTTCCTTCAAAAATTTTCTCTCGATTAATAGGGCGTAGTCACTCATCACCCCCACGTTTTCCACTTTAAATTCGTTCCTAGCTTAAAACGTTATGTAGGATGTGACAGACATCACAGAGACGAATTCTGCAGTAGTTTAGGACAGCTAATGTGGTTGGGTTTGTAGGGTTTAACGTTGTGAGCTAATGTTGGGAGCCAAGAAGCCATTTTTTTTTTTTCATCGCCCTAAACCGCCGTTTGAGTGCTAGCGAGATCGGATGCCCCAGAGTACATTACACTACGTGAGTTTATGCCACTGTCAATGAAAGACATCACTTTTCAAGGGCAGCATGCAAATATGTGAAATGTGCACGCTATTTTTTTCATTCACTTGCTCTTCGTTCGTTATCATTTTTAAACTTCATCCATTAGCATGATAACCATTCAAGCGCGTTCCTCCTGTTTGTATCTTTATACGTACAGACGAACCTTGTCCCAGTCAGAAGAATACAGCGCTTGACTGGCCCCAACGTTTGCTTGCCTTTGACTGTTTGGCATTGTGGGGCCTAACAGTGTGCAGAAAAAAAAAAAAGCTAATTAGGAATTCACATCACAGACTTAAAACCAAATCAAGTTAATTCACTAGTCGTAAATATAAGCATACCTAAAGGTATGCATAATTGGGTCCCATAGCCTGTAAACTTTATGGGGACCCCATATGAGCAACGTACAAAAGTACCAAACACAGAGCATTCACAACCTGTACAGGGAGTTTTGGAAATAATAATTGATTCAACGAACAAACGAAGGAACTCAAAGCAAGGAACCAAGGTTGAAGAACCTGTTACATGTAAAAAAAAAATCTCAATATTTCTTTCAATTTAAATCAGAAATGCTATGGTTTGGTTCATGGAGTATAATGTCCCAAAGAGACAAATGCTATGAGAGACGCCATAGTCGGGGGCTCAAGAAAGTTCAACCACCTGGGGTTCTTTAACGTACACGAACATCGCACAGCACACGGGCGCCTTGTATTTTGCCTCCATCTAAAAGCGGTCTTGGCCGGGTTGAAAACAGAGCTGATATGACTTCAATTATAGAAGTATAGTACTCCAAAAACTAACAGCAGCGAAGGAAAACGTCATTTCGCAATTAGTATGAACTTTGGTAATAAAAAAATGTCATTTAAAGCAAACCTTTTGTAAACGACGCACTTCTAATATTATGACTCTTCAGTAGGTCGTGAGGGTCTCACTTGTAAGGAACTTGATTGCTGGCTAATTGAGAAGGCATAACGCTAAGCGGATGGAGGTACGGTTCTTTGACAGGACCTAAAAACCGTGAACTTAGTTTTAGAGGTATCAACGAATGAATTGTTATCGCGACAACATTTCACAACTTTTTCGAGTAGTCCATTTGTCTTGCCGCCGCGGTGGCGCAGTGGTTACGGCGCTCGACTACTGCGGCCAAGGATGCGAGATCGAATCCCGGCCTCGGCGGCCGCTTTTCGATGGAGGGGAAAAGCAAGGCGCCCGTGTGCTGTGCGATGTCAGTGCACGTTAAAGAACCCCAGGTGGTCGAAATTTCCGGAGTCCTCTACTACGGCGTCTCTCATAGGCTGGGTCGTTTTGGGTCGTTAAACCACTTAAACCAAAGCAAAGCAAAGCAAAGCAAAGCAAGCCAAACCAAACCAAATCAACCATTTTTCTTGTAAATTAAGTCGGAAATGATTTCTCGCACATAGATATGGTGGCCTCGTCGGCATATGAAGCGCACTGGGATTGGCTAAGCTAAGCTGGAAGATCACTGATGCAGATAGTGACAAGGCAAGGGGCCTAAAATACAACCCTGTGGAACCTCTTGATTAATGATTCTAATTTCAGAGTAGACATTAAAAAGGCGAATGCTCTGCTGTCATTTGGATAAGTAAGGTTTCAGTAATATTAAACAGTCCATTGTATCAGGGCCATGCGCAAGTAAGTGCAAACGGTGCGTGCGCAGCCTAGTAAATTAAGGTTTTATAGCAGATCTTTTGTTCATAAAATGTACAGAATTGGAATTGTCTGCTGTGTCTAAAGGACAGAAAGCGTTCATTAAGCTTCGATTTATATGAAACAATTCCTCATAAGAAACTAAAAACAAATGAAGAATAAAAAATTTCATCGTCGGCTTGAAGTAAGCTAGAGTGAGAGGAAATATGTTAAATTTGAAACTATCGAAATGGCTGTTTTTGAGCTCCTCATGTTTTGTGCAGGACAAAGACACGGTATAATGTAACCTCATCTCCGCTGGGTTCGCATAGGGTAGTGATTTGCCGCTATGAAGCTGCGTGTATGCTATCTACGCCCAATGCGAAGACGGCATAAAATCGCTTCGGCAAGGCCTTCTTTCTATTGACATTGCTTTCATTCTCCTAAAAGCGTCTCTAAAAACCTGTTTCTTTTCCCTGCACTTCCGTTATCCCGCGCAGCTTGCCCTTAATATATAAATTCACTATGCACTAATTTCATGTATTTTCTTTTAGTAACACTTACTTTCTTGGCTGTACAGTTACGAGGTCGATCATCACGTGCGTCAGCTCTGTAACAGCCGACCTTTATACATCCTTGTATATTAGCTAGGGGTGTGGGAATAATACCTTTAATGCGCTAGCATTAGATGTCGCACTGAGCCCTTGATCCAGGCAGTGGGTGTGTGGTCACCGCCGGCGGCACTGTTCGGATGCAAGAGGACAGCCGGCAGCCAGTGAAGGGGCTATGAGTTTGAAAGAAATAAAATAGATATTGTCGCAGTCGCTGTGGGACAGGGTTCCGATTCCGCGGGGGTACTCACAGGTCAGCTTCACGGGCCACTGCACTAGCGCACTATATCACACTCATGTATTTAACGGCCTCTCTCTCGCGCTGTGTACTGCATGTCGTCGTAGATCTTCACACTTCCAACCGCGCGCCATGGATACAAACGCATCGCTATCGCACTGTCGCCTTGACTTTTCTTAAGCTGCCCCAAAAGTTTATACTGGACTACCACTAACGTCCCCAGTCACCTATCTCATTTATGTTTACCTGAAGCCTGACCTTGAAGGCCTAGCCATGAACCGAAAGCGAGATGAAACGCTACGTGCAATCGCACATGGTTAGCATTTCGCCAGCTTAGCTAAATCGACTGCAATTCTTTTTTTTTTCCAGATCGAATCGAATACAAATAGTGTACCTCCGCTGCAAACTCGGGCAAGAATAATGTAGTTTCGCTACAGAATCAAATATGAATTGTATATCTAAAGCACTGAATTGAGTATGAATCGATATGTGCGCTGACTTTCGCTGCCTTTTGGAATAATTGAACAAGACAAGCAGTAGCGTGAAACACTGAAGTGCCAGCGGCGGTGCTTTGGCGTGGTATCGTAACTCCAGGAGTGAAAGCTATAGCTGTTAAAAACCGCAGCAGTAATCTACGCCAAGGGGCCGCAAAGCGAATTCAGTATGTTAACTCCATGATTAACGTCAAGTCAGAAGTGTAGAAAAATTATCCTTATTGACGACGAAAGGAAATAAACTAAAACCACACCTCAGGATATGAGACGTGCGAAGCTCGAGCATCAAGAAAGGTTGCTAAACTTGCTTAAGCCTTCCCTCGACCTCCAGTCTCAAAGGCTACCTATGGCCACTATGAACGTGACCAAACGAATAGACCGCGTAGTCACGCTAAACGCTTCATCCTGCAGATACTGATTTCTACAGGATGGCAGGCAGCGCCGAAGGTGCCCTGTTTTTCGAACAGGCGTTGAAGAAAATTACTATACGTCAGGCTTTATTCGAACCTCTTGCCAATTATTCGAAAATCATTAAATAAGTTCATTAGATATTCTATACGGTTCGAATATTTTTTTTTTTTTTCAAAATGCACTATTTGATTCTATAGAATAATCGAATACCAGAATATTCGATTCGATATTCTAAGTTTTCGAAGATTCACACACAGTTAGTAGTTGTTATATTATGCACGATGTGCCATGTTATAGGTTTCACTACATTCTTGGATTTCACTGCTGTGGGAAAGCCCAGACAATCAGTGTTATAATTAAAGGCCTTTCTTCATGCTCTCTATTACTTTCTCCCAAGAACTCAGTGCACCTCACCCGCATTCCTCTGTTCAGTTCCGCATTCCGCTTGAGCATCATTACCGCTTTACATAAAATATTTGTAGCGTACAGTCAGCAACTCACTATTCCTATATATAATGTTTCTTTAATAATGGGATACAGATCTTTTTGATTTTTGAATGCATCTGCACGCCGAGAAGTTCTTTGCTTTAAATGTGCCTTATTTGATGGCACTTTATCCCGTTACGCGAAGTCTTCCGACAAGAAGAAAAATGTAGTGCATTGGTGGCGGATATAGCACGTGTGGCTCGAGTGGAAATTCATGGCGTTGATCGAGAGAAAGTCGTTTTCGGATCAGCTACAACTCTGAAATTCGCGCACTTGTGTGCAAATGGGTTCTTTGTCGCGTGATAGCGTTATAGTAAAATATGATGCAACAGTTCTGTGGGAATTTAATTTTCAAGTATTCCTGAGACCACTTTCTTGTAGGAATTAGAGACCAAGGTTGCAGGGGACCGAAAAACACGCAGAGGAAGACAGACCCATGGAACCCAGGAGCTCGGAATCGAAGTTGCGACAGAAGAAGAAACGGAATGCCCTAACGGTAGACGGAAACCAACGCGCGAAACGAACTGTGGAAAGTGATTACACGTGCGGAAAGTAATGACTTCCTAGGCAGCGAGAGCTCGCTGTTTTCAAACCGGCGTCAAAATGGCCAAAAAAGCATATTAAACGGCGGAGCAGAACAAAAGAACGGCATCAATAAAGAAAAGTCTAGCCCCGCATACGTTACACCGTGCGTGTACGGTTTGAAAGTCGGCCAAAACAGTCGGCGCCGTCAGAGTGTCACGGCGTGCGCTGCTGGCATACACAACGCCAGTAGGAAAGGGGGCACAGCGCCCGTCGCAGCAGCGACAGCGGCCACGCGCGTCTGGCGGCGGCGGCGGCGCGCACGCGGAAACTGAACCCGGTTTCGCGCTTTTTGCTTCCCGCGCTGTCTGTCGCTTCTCTAAAACAAACGCCACTGCCGGGCACGCATCCTCTCCTTAGAGCATTGGTTCCGCTTCGTGAGGTGACGATTTGACACCGTTTTCGCGCTGGATATGGCGCGCTCGGAAAAGCGACCGCGGCAGCGTTCGCGCACGCGCTTGGCAATATGTGCGCGTAAAATGTCTATACGGCGGAGCACGCTGTCACACCAAGCGCACACAGAAATCCGCGAGTCAAACTCCCGCCCCTGGGCGTCGAGGTCGCTAGCCGAGAGCCCTTTGGCCCCGATTGCGTCCGTCTCTGCGCATACGCCACACGCATACAGGCTGTGCACGCGAATCCGGGGCCCACATTCGTGTGTGCGCGGGACGCTTTCCGTACGCGATTGCAGTGTGACAGAGAGAGACAGCGTGCGCATGCGACGCCCTTCGAATTTTCCAGCGACAAGGCAAACATCCTTTTGTGCCGATCCGCAGGTGGGGACGCACTAGATTTCCCTAGCGTGCGTGCACTCTTGTACAGGCCTCACACCGCTGTCGTGAGGCCGTACATCTTGGCACATTTTGTTTCCTGCGCGCACTACCCTAAGCTGAATGTAGGGGCGGAGCCAGAAAGAGAGAGAGAGAGAAAAAGTGCAAGAAACAATCACCGAAAGTTTGTTCCAATAAATGCTCCTTTTTATTTATTTTGTCTTTTAAGTGCCGATTATTTCCTCTCTTTTGCTCAAACATCGTTGTTTTAACGTTTGTTGACTCCTAAAGCGCAAACGTGATGCAAAGGTATTTGGAGTGTAAGTCACACGTTCCCGGGAGGTCAAAATATACTTCGGAGGTTGATGTGTATTCTCCACCCCTGACAAATTTACGGAGTAAAAACTAACAATTGTGAATATGCTGTTTTCCAGCGTGATCTGCAGAGAACTCGCGTGTACTTGCTCCACAGATCACCTCTGACATTTCATCTACTGCCCAAAAAAGGCTGCATAAATTAAGCATCGCGCACCTTCGACTCCTGGCATTTCGCATTTGGAACACTTTGGGTACTATGAAAGCCAGGTCCGAAGAGCACCGGGCTTTCTTTAGCAGTTCACTTCATGACTGGCTTTGTGCCCGAGGCTTACTGCTAGGTCCACTTTCGCGGTTAACGGTGTACTGCGGAGTGGGTAGTTGTGCATGTTGGTACGATGCACACTGCACGATAAGTGATGCACTGTTTAGACAATCACAAAAGAGGCAGGACGCAGCCGGTCCCGTCCTATTTGCCTTGTTATTGTATACACAACGGAACCCTCACCGTACAAATCAAACAGGGGGTTTCTCGGTTCTACACGGTTTTCTTTTTTAAAAGCAGGAAGTACCATAATTAAATTCGCCTAATAAGAGCCCGTTATTCTAGCTGCATCTTGTAAATGCTTCATAGAAGCAACAAATTTGGCACCTATAGAAACACCAACATCGTGATATTATTATGGGAGTAAACAGCGGAATAAGACGTGTTCACGAGGAGGAGTACACAGGACGACACTGAAACACAACTGAATTTTACTCGGTGAATTACCACCGTGTACTTTCCCTTGTGAACGCGACTTTTTTCAGCTGGTTTTTCTCGTAATCATGCACCAACTTGGCCAACAAGCTACGCGCTTCTTCAATGTCGTGACAGGGCGCGCTGAAAGACGTGACCGGGAATTTCTTTATAAGGTGAACGACCCGGAAGTTTGTGTTACTTACGTCGCATTTTTTTTTTTTTTTATGGGCCGTAGCTGTGGAGCCACGATTCAACCTACTTTACATATTTATGGTTTATCCGTCAAAAAGTTTCGTCAAACGAAAAGTGATCCTTCTTCACATATTTACGGTGTAAATTGTTTATCCGTCAAAAAATTTCGTGAGCCGAAAACTGTGGAATAGAAAACTATAGAAAGCCAAGTGGGCGCAATCTTACGATATCGTCGGAGGCACTTAGGTCTCTATCTTAAGTGCGGTAAGGCGGAAAGCCTTTCCTACAACTCTTTGCACTCATTTGCCGCTTATCACTCATCTGCTTCCCTTTTTTCTTTTATTTTTGCTAATTTTCGTTTATTTTCCTTCTTTGCTAATTTTCTTATTTTTTTTTTTGCTTTTTTGCGTTTCTACTTTTTCTCTTTTGGTTTCTTTTTCTATTTTTCTAGTTTTGTTCTTTCAATTTGTTCATTCCCACGTTCAAGTTTTGCACAATTTCAACGTCCGTGGCTGTTTTGGCGTCTGTACACTATACAGACGTCCTTGGCTATTTTGACATCTAATTGACTTTTTGTCTACAAATAATTAACTAATTTTTCCACATCAGCGAAATTTTGCACATAGACACAATTTTTCATTCTCTACCGCACATAACCATTCATTTTCTCATCAATCAACCCACTCTCGACAATGAAGGGGAGGTACCCTCCGCAGACGCGTAAATCATGTCCACACTCATAAGCCTATAAGGCTTTCGCCTTGAAACGGGCTTATCCAGAATTTCTGAGTATGGTCCACTTTTTGGTGCTTCCTAATCTTAACACTCGAGGTACTGATGTTGCCATTAATTTTCTTATCTTAAATTCCTTTTAATGCGAAAACCTTAATCGCCCCATTCAAGCAAAAGCCATCGCCGTGCACAAAAATGGTACGAAAAGTCACGAGCATGCTTCTGGCAGGCCTTGTTCGGGCAGTGGCATGGACTGTGCCTCTGGCTGTGACACTGAGACTTGTGACACTGTGAATTGATGCATTTTAGCCCTATTTACGCGAATAATGAGCGGAATGTTTACAAACGTCGCCTGTACGTCTACTTCTCCTTAGAGCGCGTGGGTATGGTCTTCAATCGCAATTTAAATACCCTCGGAGATGACGGAACATATTTAACGTCTTCCCTCCAAAGTAGACCGGAACGCGTGATCTGTTGACTGCTTGGCTGATTCTGGAACGCGCGATGATTGGCTGGATGCGAGCAGTGGCGAAATAGACAGGCGTGCCTTTATAAACTGCTCACAAATTCTTACAGTAGAAAGCTAGCAAACGTCAATCGGGCTAAATCACTCGACAAAATGAATTACAAGCGATAGTATCATAAAGTGCTGTTTTTATATAAACTGCGGTGATTATATTCTATATGCCGACTTAGTTTAATAACGAGTAAGGTAAATGATGTATTTCTCCAAATGTTTTCATCACTCGGGAAGCTATATCACTGTGAAAAGGTGGAGACTATATATAAAATGAGATCGACAGTGAACTCGCCCAAAAATAAGTGTTTAATAACAGGCTTCCGTAATCAATAATTAATCTACATTCTCGCATTGATTTTCTCTAAATACATAATATATTGTTACGGGGCGGCAAGCCGACGCGCACAGAGAACAGACAGAAGGTGGTCAGTGACTGAGGGATAGTTTAATGAATCGCGGCGGGCCTAGCGCGAGCGTTCCTGTCCGCGCCACTGCCCGCTTCTTCCTCGTCCATAACATCACTCGGGGCCACCGAGCGATCGTCCCGATCGTGGACGAGGAAGTTTGCCGATGTCGATGCGATCCATGGCGCGTATTGCCATTCCCTGAAAACTACAGCAACGGAAGTGCCAGGTGGCGTCACAAAAAAATAAACACAACAAAAAAGAAGTCAACAAAGCTATATGTTTATTTGAGTGCAGTGCATAAACTAAAATGCATACGCAATAAAATAGTTTTGCTCGATTAAAAGCTTGCAGTAATCCTCTGATCATGCCAGTTGCGTCCGTCGCACCACCGTACTACCCGTCGCTTCTGTGGCGCAATGGATAAACACCACGTACCTGATTGTAAGACATGTGTTCGACATGTGTAGATTGCGTTCAGTGACAGCTCTCAGCAACAATCACCTTTTAACATGCTTTAAACTATTTTTTTTATGGATTTACGCCGCGGCGAGTTTTAAAGTTAACTTATTCAACGTAGCAAAGATGGCGCGACAGGCGCCACCGATGTATTACGTTCTTTACAGTAAGTAATTTCAATCCATAAAACTGTTTTGTAATATGGCATTTCAATTTCCGTACTACGCTTCATGCTAAAAAAAAATGTAAGGTTACGTTTTATTTTTGAGTGACGCACCCGGCATTTCCGTTGCTGCAGTTTTCGGGGAACGGCAATACGCATCCATATGGCATCACGATGGGCGTGGCTAGATGGCTGAAGAAGAAGAGGAAAAAGGAAGAAGACAACGGCTTGCCGACACGATGATTCCCGGTGAAGCCTGGATCAGGATGCTTTCGGACCACAGGTCACCAAGACCCGATGGCGGAGTCCCAGGCACACACCGCATGACATAGGCAGGGGTGATGTCTTCGAGTGCAGCGGCGTCTTAGGTCGTGGGGTCTTGGTCAGTGGGGTCTTTTGTCGGCTCATCGGGTCAGTGGATTCATATGGTGTTCGGCTCTCTCGTTCTGTCTTGTGGTCGTGTGGATGCCCCCACCCCCCATCTCGTGTCAGTTTCTCCGTCTTCGTGTCTTGTGGTCGGGGCGGGGGGACGAGGAGATGAAACGGCGAGGTCACATCGGGCCCGGCAGGCTGGGTAATAGCCAAGCGATGACTCCTAGACCTTCTACCAACGGCACAAGCAGACGCAGGGCGCCGAAGCTCCGGGCCAGGATGAGGAGATATGAATTAAATATTTGCACACGACTTTCCGCTTTTATAAAACAAGGAAGCGCGTGCACATTTGGCACATCTTTCTTGCTTGGAACGCATGGAATAAATGTGAATTTTTACAGACACTTTATTAAGGTGGTATGTTCATGCACTACACGGAAAGTCAACTTTTAAAAATAATCATGTATACGTATGCTTACACTTTTTATCCTGTCTAAAACAAAGGAAGAAATGTATTTACATTTCTTAAACCGTTTCCGAGTTTTTTGCTGGAAGAAGTTATTAATGACATATCGACGTTCAGCATCTGCATCTCCATGCTCAGCAGCGACAAATCGCTAAGACGGCTGTCAGTCGTTGTTGATCGAAATATAATCTTGATCGTTTTGGGCTTGCTGAGATGATCTTTCGCCTGTGCAATTTTTCACCTTCAAGCTCAACATTTCAAATTGTGGCATGATCGAACATCCGGGAATGACCATTCATGCTTTTATAGAGTTCGACGTTTAGCACATTTGTCGCGGAATAATAACTTTCGTTGCTCGAAAATCAAATAAACTGCTCCAGCTCATCAGAAAATGTGCCAGCAAGATAAGATGTATGTTTTTTCACGAGGTTGATCCACTGAATGAAGACACCGCTGTGCTGGGGGAAAAGCGGTTCCAACAAACTGCAGGCAGCCCGCGAGATCGTTCAGGATGTTGTCAGTCACGACGGATTCACAGTGAAATTTACATAGCCTATGAAGGAGGATGAGGAGGAAAAAACTTTATTTAAATAAAAAGTGTAAACACTCCCAGGAGGACCTCTTAGTCCAGAAGCCCTCTGGTTGTTCCTTCTAGCTTAGCCCGCTCGACCAGCCACAACTGATCTGCAGGTTGCGTGGCTAGAAGGGCAGCCTCATGAACTTTGTGGCTCTGGAGAGCTCGTGTACATTTATCGCGATCGTATCGTTGTTTTCACTTTCTTTAGATTTTTTCTTTGTAAGTAGCACTGTCTAAAACTGCTTTCGCCTGCTCTTCAGTTCCATCGAATCTCTCTCTTGAGATGGATATAAAATCATACAACGATTTCATCACGCTTACTGCTCCCCTTAGTGATTGGCAATCGGTAAAAACCCGAGGAAATGTTCGCCTGACACGTCGTTAGCCACGTAGTGAATGACACCTGTAAATTGGTCCTTGTGATTCACGCCAGGTATTGGAGTCAATCGACAGAGACGAGCACTCGGCACTGGCAATCTCGCAGGAGATATTCTGATGCTGCAGGACAGTACAGTTGCTGCTCAGGCGCCAGACCGACATCATCTGTGCATCGATTAGCTGGATTAGCACCGTCCGCTCCATCGCTCTAAATATTGTTGAATTATCGGACTATAGTCGGATTCAAGTATAGAAATGTAAAGAAATGTAGCAGATGCTCCTCAAAAGAAGCACTTCAACCAATGGCGCCGGTCGGTCATCATGACTCCATGGTTAATCAAATTAAGGCGTGGTCACCCTCCTTTCATTTGCCATACCTTGCGTTGTTTCGCTAGCAGGTCCAAGGGGGTTATTCACGAGAATCGGTCGATGCCATTGGCTGCATGGGGTTCTTGAGGGGCAAAAGCCGCTTTTTTCTTGAGTTGCATCTGATTAAAGTTTTATCTTTCGAATGGCAAATCATGCGCTAACCCTGGAATTAAGCGTAGGGTGCGGATAAGAACTTCAATACTGCAGCAGGTAATTTCAATAACGGGAAATCATAGGAAGCATAATTGACTTAGTTTCGTTCCAACCATAATATTCGTCATTTCATTTCCAGCCCTCGGAGAACCCGGTTCATTTGCAAGCTTTGAACCCTTTATGTAATTCGGGCTATAAATGGGGTGCGCCATTTTCAGCTTTGTAGCTTTGGAGCCGATGAAAATAACTGCATACTTAACACCCCAGAAAAAAAAAGTGCTGCACAAGCTAAGCTCATAGACTCCCTTTTCAATGCAAGCTTGAAAACTTAAGAATGATGTATACTTTATAACTTATAACTGAGAATATGCTGCATGTAGGTGTTGCCGAGTGTTTTCAATATCATTGTTACAGAAAGGTTTCTAAGTGAATGTAAAATCAGAATTTAATCCCCTATTAAACCGCTAAAATGGCTCTGTTGTGGAAACAGTCGAAAACTAAGTTCGTCACGGACTGTGCACAATGCGGATTAAGTACGTAGAGATACTTCCCATGCACACGACCCTGCTAAGTGATGCCAGTTCAGTAGCAATCTGAGAGATTTGTTGGGTAGTAACAGTTGCTGGCGAAGTAAGTGTCGTTCGCAACTTTGACCTGCCACTGAGAGTTTCAACAGTGAACATACAGTACTGCGCACTCTACCCCGCCGGTTTGGCGCAGTGGTTACGGCGTTCGACTACTGTTCCCAAGGACGCGGCATCGAATCCCGGCCTCAGCAGCCGCTTTTCCATGGAGGCGAAAAGCAAAGCCGCCCATGTGCTGTGCGATGTCAGTGCACGTTAAGGAACCCCAGGTGGTCGAAATTTCCGGAGTCCTCCTCTACGGCGTCTCTCATGCACTGCCATCGCACTGCACACGGACGCCACGCCGTTTCGCCTCCACCGAAACGCAGCCGCCGAGGCCGGGATTCGATCCCGCTTCCTCGGGCACAGTAGTCGAGCTTCAGAAGTAAGCTTAGATTGTTCCAACTACCGCACGATCGCGCTTATTTCGCATGCTAGCAAGGTGATGTTGAAAATCCTCCAAGGTAGGCTGCAGCAGTATGTGGATCGGGAGCTTCCGGACGTGCAAGCTGGGTTTCGCAAGGGCAGAGGAACTAGAGACCAAATTGCCAACCTTCGCTGGATCATGGAAAAAGCAAGATAGTTCCAGAAACCCATCTACTTCTGCTTTATTGATTATGCGAAAGCGTTTGACTGCGTAGATCACAGAAGATTGTGGCAAGCTCTCCAAGAGATGGGAGTTCCAATTCACCTCATCTGTCTCCTCAGGAACCTGTATGAAGGGCAAGAGGCCACAGTCAGAACTGGGCATGCTCTTACTGATTGGTTTCCGATCGAGAAAGGAGTGAGGCAAGGCTGCATACTGTCGCCCTGCCTATTTAACCTATATGCAGAGTCCATCATCAGGAAGGCCGGTCTGGACGAGTCTTCAGCTGGAGTGAAGATTGCTGGAAAACGTATCAACAACCTTAGATATGCGGATGATACCACTTTAATGGCAGAAAGTGAAGTGGAACTCAAGAGACTTCTGATCCGCGTACAAGAAGAGAGTGAGAAGTTTGGCTTAAACTGAACATTAAAAAGACAAAGATCATGGCATCTTGCCCTATCAAGTCCTGGAGCATCAATGGACAAGAAGTGCAAGCTGTGACAGGTTTTATGTTTTTGGGCTCCAAGATTACCTCAGAAGGAGACTGCAGCCATGAAATTAGGAGACGCCTGCTTCTGGGAAAGAGAGCAATGGTTAGCCTTGACCGCCTAGTTAAGAGCAGAGACATTAGTCTGCCAACCAAGATCCGTATAACTCGTGCTATGGTCTTTCCAGTTGTGATGTATGGATGCGAGAGTTGGACTGTGAAAAAGGCTGACCGCCGAAGAATTGACGCGTTTGAATTGTGGTGCTGGCGAAGACTCTTGAGAGTTCCTTGGACTGCCAGAAGATCAAATCAGTCGATATTGTCGACCATAAACCCTGACTGCTCATTGGAGGGTCAAAGTCTAAAGTTAAAGCTCAGCTACTTTGGTCATCTGATGAGAAGAGAGGAGTCGCTGGAGAAAGATTTGATGTTGGGAAAGGTTGAGGGTCGCCGGAGAAGGGGTAGGCAGCGAATGCGTTGGTTAGATGGCATCCTCGAGGCACTGCAGATGAAGTTATGTGATGTTAGGAAGATAGTGAGAAACCGGAAAGCGTGGCGTGACATGGTCCATAGGGTCACGAAGAGTCGGACACGACTGAACGACTAAACTGAACTGAACTGAATGAAGTCACAGCCACACGAGCTCGCGCGGGAATTTCCCACACCTAGTAGAGCTCACGTTAAGCGTGGCGTCACGCGTGGAATGAAAACAATTTAAACGTGACACGTAACACGAAATAAAGGTCGCCTCATTTCTCGAATGATGTAAATGCATTAGAGAAGCGATTGCGCTGAGAGAAATCTTTCACAAATTTAGGCAGGAGTCGAACCCAGGACAATTGGGCTGCGTGCTAGACGCGTTTACAACCCAGATAGCACTTGCTGGGGCTGAAGTGTGCTCAGAGTATCTCTAACAGTTCGGTTTGGTTTCGGAGCAACATTATACAACACGGTTATCAATCAGCGTGATGTTTTCAGTATAACCGCCGCTAAATAAGACGTCAATAGGCAGTAGTGGTGCTGGTGCTTTGTACTGCTGCTCATCAGATGCCGTCGCGCTGACTTGAGAGAGACGGAAATAGCGGGAGCGATCAATCTTCGCTTTCAGCACGCACATCAAGCAGATGCTTCGTCCGTGTAGTTATCGTTTGTGCCGTTGTTTTCGCGCACAAAACTGCAGGACTTTTATTTCAGGCCTCCCCCAGGTGCTTAACTCGTTGCGGCTTAGCCGAATATACGATGGGGCAAACACAAACGGGACGCGGAGGCATTTCCCTCTGGGAACAATGCGCGCCACGGCCAACTGCCGAGCTGGAGGCATGTACACGATGTCGTCGTCAATGGAATTCGCTCGAGCGCTTGCGCGATCTGGCGTGTTCTCACACACACGCACTCACACACGTGCATGCGCGTGCAGGGAGGGACGCAGGCTGTCCTTCGACCAGCCGCAAGGTCTTCGCGCTTTTCTCTCTCTTGCATTTGGCGCCCTCGAGCAGCGGTGGACGTTGCCGCCCCGCACTCGCGCGCACGCACGCGCGGCCGCGTTGCACGAGCCACGTGAGAGGGGAAGCCGCCGACCACGAACGGCCCGGCCGCATTTGAGGCAAAAAGCTCGCGTTTTGGGGCCCACAAAGGCTTCTTCCGGAAGAAGAGCCAAGTCGAGGATGCCCGGCGCTCACACAACGGGGCGGATGCGTGGGCCGCCCGGCAGCGGACGACAAAAGGGGACGCCGCGAGTACCGCATCGGTGCGCGTGGAACTAGCGCCAGCGCTTGCTATGATCACTCCACGCTGGCTGAACTTACATTGCAGTCGCTCAGAGAGAGCCTCGGTGCTTCATTTGGCGATTATCAGCCAGCTTACAGCTTACCTTACCTCCTACGTTTAGGTCTATGTTTTTCACTCACAAAGGTCGGCTGAAGCAATACGATGATTGCGTCGCACACAGCCCCCTCCAGGAAGCCATCCGAAGCCTACCGAGCTTGTTTACGGGTCACGCGCTAGAAACAACTGCCTGTTGGTATTCCGGGCAGGCGTTTAGCTGACGTTTACATCTCCATGTCGAAATCAAGTGTAACCAAATCAGACATGTTTTTATTTTCAGCCATTGGTTACACGACAGAAGAGGTATAAAGGCAAGAGCCGAGAACTGAAAGCTGGCGTACGTTCAAAAAGTGGATACATTATGAATGAACTCTTGCATATGGAAATCCTAACATATAAAAGCAACAGATAACGCTTCACAACAATGATAAATTACAGAAGAGTGTGGACTCCGTGTCTCGCCTAATGCACATAGTTTCAGTTTACGTGATCAGTGCCTCTCATGAAGAATGAAACGATGCAATCCAGATTTGGGAGCTTTTTCGTAGCCGCACTAAACAATTGCGGCAGTAAAATTTGCGATGCATCTTCAGTATCACACAGCAGGAATGTATGCATCCCGCAACGTGGTTTGATGCCGTGTATACACTGCCAGCGCTGCCATCAAATACACCTTAACGTACCCCATTCAGGACGATGAGCGAAAGCAAGTGACAGCAAAAGCACGACGCGTAATTCGCGCTACTCACATCTATATGTTTCGTGCGAAGATATACAGTGGACGCACTGCTGCTTCTTAGGATCGGTTGGAGTGAGCATCGACTATTTTGACGTCAAGAAGCTGATACAGAGCTCGCGCAATCACAGCTTTTGATATCTCATCGAATTTTTGTTTTCAGTAGAAGTGATTAAGTTCAACGGCTTTTGTCGCTGACGAAGCAGGATTGAAAATTTCCGCCGCCTCTAAATTCACACTTGTGCCATCTAAACCGAAAAGGACTCTGTGATCATAAATAACAATTGGTTCACAGGAAAGGAAAGGCGCAGTATCTGTTACACTTGTTCTGTGGACACCTGAACCGTGGCGTAAGGGAAATGAGGAAAGTGGGGGTGAAAGTGGGAAGAGAGAAAGCGATGCCGGTAGTGGAGGGCTCCTGAGTAATTTCGACCATCCGGGGACCTTTAACGTGCACTGACATCTCACAGCACACGGGCGCCTCTTCGTTTCGCCCCCACCGTTGCGAAACGAATCCAATGCAGCCCGGCCTCTGGGATCCGCGCCAGAAGAACCATGTCGACGCGCCGCAGATTAATTGCGAAATCGACCGCTAATGGCGACATCAGTATATCATTGTTTCTGTCTTTCTAAATATAAACAAGTTCCGCTTGCAGTGAACCAGCGGCTTTGCTGCTTGAATGCGGCGATAGATTTGATTCAGGCCAGCTTCAGTCTGTTCCCATTGCCCAGTTAAGACCCGCGCAAATGACGATGCGTACGCCCAGTTTTACCGAGATGCAGGGTTCGGGCTTTTGCAGAAAGGCCTAAACCATGATATATTTGATGTTTCAGTCGATGAGTGGAATTCGCCCTATCAATCGCTTTTCACCTTTGCTCGTCGTTCTTGACAATGGACTTTTCGCTGCCTCTCCGTCCTTCCCATCACCCCTACACACACGCACGCACGCACGCACGCACGCACGCACGCACGCACGCACGCGCGCACACACACACACAAACACACACACGCACGCACGCGCGCGCGCGTGCGTGCGTCCGGCGCATGGATGGTAGTGGCAGAAAACGCGCATCCATGCGCCGGACTTTTTTTTTTTTCGGGGCCATTGTGACCACTTTTTGGCCAGATGCTGCTGACCTCTGTCTCTCTCTCTTGTCTCGAAGTATGATGTAGTTAGGCTTGCTTGCGCTTACGATGAGTTTGGTAGCGTCTGCTTGGTTAGGCTTCCCTCCTTTCATAACACAGTTTACCTCTCGTTAGCTTGATATTATTTGCTGCATAAAACTAAAATACCAATTGTTCGTAGTTTTGCCTCTACGTTATGTAAAGTCGGCTTGATTGCATTTCTCACCATGCATTCCTATTGCTCTTTTGCAGATAAATTCTGTTGGCCGAATAAGCTTTGTAATCAGCAGAATGACCCTTCTTCGGCTGATTTAAGTGAATGAAACAACGTCGATAATTCGTTCATTTCGTTTTTGTATAATGATGTATGTATGTATGTATGTATGTATGTATGTATGTATGTATGTATGTATGTATGTATGTATGTATGTATGTATGTATGTATGTATGTATGTATGTATGTATGTATGTATGTATGTATGTATGTATGTATGTATGTATGTATGTATGTATGTATGTATGTATGTATGTATGTATGTATGTATGTATGTATGTATGTATGTATGTATGTATGTATGCATGCATGCATGCATGCATGTTTCCCCCTCTTCTTACACAGCTAAGAGCTTGTTATGAATTGTAGGATGGCAGTTGAAACTTGCGGGCGGTTCGTATATAACCGGTCGTATTGCGCAGCTCAGTCGGTCAACATAAGCACCTTACGCAAGCCCGCCGCCACGCTTTTCTGCATCCCATAAGACTTGAGGCGACACAGTTACGGCTACGGAAGTACCTGAAAAATCGAGCGGCGACATGCGCACTTGAGCGTGACGCGGTGCTTGTTTTCTCCGCGGTTTCTTTCTTTTTTTTTTTTCCGGAGCCAGCTCGAAGAGACCGCTTTTACTACCGCCATATCGGCGCCCACACGGCAGATAGTCTCGGAAGCCGGCTCTGTAGGCGAAGACACGAGATGAGAGGAGGGAAGGCAGTGAGAAAGCGAGGCTAATTGTCTTTCTGTCGGAGCAAGCGTCGTCAATCACCCGCGGGAGCCATGTTTATGGAAGTGGAAGAGATCTGAGTGATGCGAAGTAAGGGCGCAGGAGCATCGCAGCGGAACGGCGGGGGCGTCGGCTATATATGTCCATGTAACGATCCTTTAGCAGGAGCCACTTGCGGTGCAAAAGGACGCGAATCGACCTGGAGGGAAATATCGTAGGCGACGATCAATATCTACGACGCTATGACGCAATGAATGCCTGCCGGTAGCACCACATTCCTTGCAGGTGAAAGCGCGTCATCTCACACGTTTCGGTGTCGCTTGCACGAAATTAGGCACATCTCAACATCTCGTTTGTGACACAAACTACTGAAGAGAGAGAGAGATACTTTTATAGCCTCATCAGTCCACGAAGCCGGGGACCCGAGTCCTCTGGAGAAAAAGAAAATAAGGTCAACACACGTTGAGTCGTGGTACCCAGCAAAGGCGGCAGAGCGAGCAATACAACCACACCCCTAGCTGTATTGCTCAGTAAATTATCTCTGCGTATCGAATCGGTGCTTCATTAGCACTTTCCTTTTTCTTTGGACGACGCACTCCGCTCAAGCCTGCTTCGTACCGTCCGCGATCAAAATCTTGTACCATTGTGTCCCAAGAAACTTCATAAAGGCGAAATCTTACTTGGCTCGAAGCTGGCTTGCGCAGAATGTGCCTGCAGCAGGTGGAAGCAGATAGAGACCACGTGATTTAGGATGAATATTGTGCCGTAACTGTGACGTAATTGTGACGTATTGTGATGTTCGTTGTGCAGCTTTCTGAGTGGTGCCATACCATTGCGCATCCCATTCTAGTTTCCGGTATACGTACCTCCAGTTGTATACCTTTAGTTGTAAATTAGGTGTCCACCTAGAACTGAGACAGACAACGGGCCTTTCCTTTCCTCAAAACAAAAAGGTTTTCATTCGCTGATTTTGCGCCAGCCCCTCAATGCTAAACCGCCAGGCGAAACCACGCAAAACCATGCCAAACAGTGCTTTCGCACGCTTCATCTACACGGGCGTCCTTAACCACGGTTAATATGCCTGACCGCTGCTCTCTCTTTTTTTTTTTTTTTTTTTGAGCTTCTTATATGTTCAAGGTCCCCACCAAGGACATTGAAATGAGAAATCACAAGCTGCTGGCTACTGCCGACGTGTCTTATCCCAGGCGCTAAGCAACACGTTATCCATTTTTACGATATGTCTCCACTACGAACGGAAATCAAATGTTCATTTTTTCGGACACGTAAAATGAGAACTGTACTCAGTTGCCACCGGGAAACGACCTTGGCAAAAAATAATAATAATAACCTGGGGACGTTTGATTGTACAGCATATGCTCGATACTTTTTACTGTTCATGCAGCTATGTATAGCGAAGTAAATTATGCATTTTTGTCTATTTTATATTTTGTCCAATCGTCGCCTTGTAGACGAGAGTATGGGTTCTTGTCGCAATGCCTTTACAAGCGCATTTTTTGCCCCAGCCTTATTCATTTTCTGGGTAGAAATAAATTGTTATTTTTATCACCAATATAATCATCATAGTCCAGGTTTCCATGTCCCACGAGACGTTTCATCATTTCCAAGGGTTGTTATATAACAAAAGATACTTTTGTCAAGTTGCTAACAAAGGGCTGAAAAAAATAAAAACAGCATGCAATGCGCAGCAAATATCACCGCATTGGAGAGTGCGCCCTTTTTTGACGAAGAGAAGGATAAGCTACAGTTATGAGAAACCAATAATAGGGTTCAATAGTGTCGTATAGCTTTTTTCTCGTACCCTGAAAAATAGCCCTACTGGTGCAGCATTTGAGTTAGAATGCCGATATTTGCTAATTGCACCAAACGAGCCGGCTCTGAATAGGCAGAATGCAGAGGTGAGTTGCGTTGAGTTGAGTTGTATGCTACAGGTGGGATTAGCCTTGCTTATTCTGCCGGCGATCGCTCTACCGTAGCGTCGCTTATGTGTCTATAAAAAGTCCTTATATCTGTGAAATCTGTTCCACATGCGGACATATAATATGGTGAGGCTACCATAAAAGAGAATAAAATAATATGCAATGCGGACAGTCACTTATACGTCCTGCTTAATATATGTACTCGCATAACGTATACCTCTAACTGTTCAGTTTTTTTTTTTATTTGTATATCTACGCCGCCATATTTCCCTGCTGTTATATCATGTGTTAAGTGAGGCCACAGGGGACGACGTAATCGAGAGCGCCGGATAGTTTTGACCGCCGGAGGTAATTTAACATCGCACAGTACACGGCGTTTAGCTTTTCGCCTCCATCGAAAAGCGGCCGCTGTGGCCAAGATCAAACCCGCGCGTCTTTGGAATCGGCACTCGAGTGCGCTAAACCCTGAGTCACAGTGGCGGGGCCACCCTGTGTTAGCTTCACTTTTGCCTCAGGGACGATATGGAAAAGTAAGCTGCACTTGAACTTTTCTTTTCTGTTTTTTTTCTTCTTCTTTTTTTGCGTCATAGTAACAGTAGGAAGAGAGAGAGAACAGAGTGAAACATACCATCCGAGGTATAGCATCTGGGGTGCAGTCTGTGTGGGGTCCTTCATTGCTTCGTACCTCTAAACAAAAAGACATGGCGCATTCTTCGAGAACACACTGCGGTGAATTTCAAAGGCGCAGCTGTGACACAATGCACTGTTGCGCGCTGTATAGATGCGATGAATGGCAGACGGAGGAAAATAAACGGCGCTTGCTGTGACAAGCGTGAAGTGACTACGAGCGGACTTCTGGAGCGTGAAATCTGTCAACTAAGTCTTCAAAATGCCCCCCCCCCCCCCCCCTCCAGCTCCGATGTCTTGTGGCAAACGCTGCGGTTCCGTAACAATCTGATTAAACACAAGCACGTTGAGTAAAGCACGTCTGACAGCAGTTGCATGGACGAGTCGGTCATTCGCGAAGCATTTGAATGCCGAGCTCAGCAGATTATAGTCGAGAATTAAAAGGAACTCGAACACACTAGCATGCCATTACTGACTGATAAACCACTCGCATTGTTAAGCATAGCTGCTTGATTAAGCGTGTAGTAGTCACCGCACTCTCATTCTCTTACTTCATGTCCCTAAGCACCAGCCATCCGACTAAAACCGAAAATATCATGTACGTATCGCGAATACTCGAACAATCAATGCCGTGTTTCACCCCACCAGTTTGTCCATGACAGCAAGATTTGTATTTCAGATGTGTGCTGCTTTAAGTGCCGACGTGTGAAAGGAAAGAAGAAAAAAAATGAATCATGGTGGTTCACGGAGTCCTGAGTTATCATACGTCATTTTGTGCAGCTTTCAATTGGCCTGTGCTTCTGAGTGGTTGGACCTGAAACGCAGGTAGACCCGAAAATACACCAGGGCAGCTTAGCCATTTCTGTTTTCCACTCTTGCATTTTTGTGTTTAAGAAGCCTTGTGCCACGAACGTTTTCCTCGTTGTTTTCACCGTATGTTCTGAGCGGACAGTCTACCACTGCGACGATACTTGCGGTTCGCTTCAGAGCAATTAAGCTCCTTTCATTATCGGTTTGTATCTTATTTATTAGAGAAAACGTGTTTTATATAATATTTTATAATAACAAAATTGAAAATTAATCCTCGATCAGTAAAAATACAAAGTTATCCGTCAATAGTGCTGCTGTTTGGTGACTTATCTCACCTGCTGCTCACTTAAACTGATCACAACTGCGGGTGTAACCGTTGATGAAGCTTTCTTTTCTGTGTAGCAGTGCAACTACGCATAAATGTTAAGACCTTGTTGCTTTAGTATATGAGAATTGGGTGCGCATGAGATAGAGACCTTGCTAAGTTTAATCGTATGGTCGCGCCCAGACATAACGAACCCGGATGTTTATAATTCTTGACTACATCAAACGCACAGGTTATGCACTTGAAAGCGCTATACAAAAGTGCAGGAAAGTATCGCCGTATATCGAGCTTCAATTTCGCCGGTCACTCGATATATCGAACGGCACGCCACGCACCTGTTACCGACGCTTCTCGTACCGGCGCTTTTGGATCACTTTTTGTGCTTGAAGACAGGTCTGAGCGGCTTTGGGAACCTTTTGACAGCGCTAGCGATGAAAACTGCTTGGCGAGATGAACGTGGCTGTACTTGAGGGTAGCCTTCGATTTACCGTATCATTTTTCCTCGTCACATCGCTGTCCTGCGGTGAAGTCAACCTACTTAAAGCCTAGCCTTTGCCTTCACCGGCCGTATTCGCTGCTGACGACTTTGCGGGCACCAACTTTACATTAATGTTAACAAGCGGTTGTTATGCTTATATTGTACTTAGTAACAAGATTAGACATGTTATGACAGCCAGTGACTAGTTCCGAAGGATCGTGCGCTTCGATGCGTGGCAGGGTAGAACTTCGACAAACGCCTAGAGAGCGGTGCCCTACCAGCACGCTGGCAGGCGTCATGTCGCTGTAGGAAGCGAGTCACTCTAGTGGGGTACAACTCAAGTTTGCAGTAACCGCCAAACACATTTCCGCCACGACAGAAAGTGGTCCGCAGTTTAGGCTTTTTAAGGCGAAAGCCATCCTATGTTCATAGAAAGAAATCCCGTGCGCAAGATCTGTCATATTCCGCAAGAATGCTAAATTGGGCGAGTTGGTGCATTCGCATTTTAGGAATCGTAGCGCAAAGAAGACAAGGACATTCCGCGAGATTACTTCTTGTCTAGCTTGTCCGCAAGATTCCGCGAGATTATTTCTTGTCTAGCGTTCCTGCCATCTGCAATGCCACACTTGAATACGCGCCAAAGAAGCCATGCTACAGCAGAGATGATGTACCGTCCAAACTCACACTTTCCGGAGAAATTGTGACAGATAACGCACCTTTCCTTTCCTGTAAACCAATTATAATTATACGTATCACTACAACGAACGCCGATAAGGGGCAAACGATGAGAGGCAAAAAAAAATAGAGGGTCTCTTAGATGTCTCTTAAGAAGAGAATGGCGAAAACCTATACCCTTCTTCCCCTATCATTTGGTTCTCATCGTTTACCTCTATTGGCGTTCGTTGATGTGCTACATATAATTATAATTGGTTTACAGGACAGGAAAGGCGTATCTGTTACACTTTCTCCGGTAAGTGTGGTTGGTTGGTTGTACAACTTTTAATTCCATCGGAAACGGGGAGTCGTGCGCCCGCGGATTAGAGGCTGGCAGGTAGCCCTTGGCTTCTTGCGGCCTCTTCCGCCAGATGGACGGTGCGGTGCTGGATCGCAGGGTCCGCGCTTCGCAGCAGGGTATCCCAGGCTTCTCTACTTGTAATATTTTGCCCTATCCCTGGAGATTGTGGGCACTCCCAAATTATGTGGTCGAGGGTCCCTCTCGCCCCACAGTGTTTGCAGAGATCATTGTCCCTAAAGTCTGGTAGCGCGTGAAACGCCCAGACCGGGTTCATGAACGTATTAGTTTGTAGCCGCCTCCACGCGACAGCTTCTCTATTATTAAGTCTAACATCTGGCGGGGGTACCAGTCTACGTCCCAATTTATAATGGTCGATGATTTCCCCGTAATTTTGCAGACGCTCGTCGTATGCCCAGTGTTCGGGGGGCTCGACGGCTACCCGGAAGTAGAGAGCTCGGGCTAGCTCGTGAGCCGCCTCGCTACCAGGGACGGCAGCGTGAGCGGGTGTCCAAATTAACTGAATTTTCCTATTTATTGTTCTTTGGGTGAGGATTTTGGCCGCCTCCGGCGATATCCTCCCCTTCCCAAAATTTTGAATGGCAGTTTTGATGTCGCTAATTATGAACTTGGCTTCTGTTCCTACGCAAGCTAGCGCTATCGCAACTTCCTCCGCAGTCTCTATGTTGCGGCCTCTGATGGCTGCCGCGGATACCGGTGCCCCTCGGCCATCGACTACCGAAGCTACCGCCGCACCTGTTCTGCCACTTGCCGCATCAACATAGATTACTTCCTTTGCTCCCATGTTCTTGAACCGTCGCTCTAGAGCTTCGGCTCGTTTGGCCCTTCTTTCGACATTAAATTCTGGATGCATATTCCTAGGGAAGGGGGGGACTTCCAAGGCATTCCTGATTTCACTATTAATTGTGACTTTTTTTTGAACTCCCCTGTCTGGGTTGAGGCCTACTTTTGCAAGGATTACCCTGCCCGTCTCGGTCGTGCTTAGTCTCTCTAATTGGGAGACTCGCACTGCCTCCTCCAATTCTGCCCACGTGTTATGCACCCCGAGTTCGAGCAGTCGTTCGCTCGAGGTACCCATGGGGAGTCCTAGCGCCTTCTTAACGCATCTTCAAATCAGGCAGTCTAACTTCTCTTTTTCGCCGGCCTTGATGTCAAGGTAGGGCGTGGCGTAACTGATTCTGCTTATTACGTATGCCTGGATTAGTTTTAGTAAATTTCTCTCCTTGAGGCCTCTTCCTTTAGTGGCGACCCTCCTCAAGAGCCCAAGGGTTTGCATCGCGTAACTTTCTAATTTTTTCAGGACCTCTCCGTTGTGACCGTGGGATTGAATGACCATCCCCAAAATCCTGATCTGATCTACTTTTGGCACCGGTTTGCCCTCCACCTGAATATGAAACTCCCCGCTATTCTTGCAGCGGAGGTATTTTGGGTTATAAACGAACAACTCAGATTTATGCGGGGAGCACGAAAGTCCCCTTTTAGCCGCGTAATCGACAATGATGTCGGTCGCTGCTTGCAGGCGTTCCTCCGTACTCGCATCGCTCCCATGGTTAATCCAGAGGTTAATATCGTCCGCATACATGCTAAAATTTAGCCCTTTGATTTGGTTAAGTTTACCCGGGAGGCCTCTCATTGCCACGTTGAATAGAAAAGGCGATAGCACTGAGTCCTCCGGTGTGCCTTTGCTTCCTAACTCTATCGTAGGAGATTCTAAATTTTGAAATATCATGCAGGCTTTTCTGCCCGATAAGAAGTCTTTTATGTAGTGTTACGTTCTCTCCCCTACTCCGAGCACTTCGAGCCCTTCAAAAATAGCCTCGTGCCTGATATTGTCGAAGGCCTTGGTGAGGTCTAGGCCCAGGATCACTTTGGCGTCTCTCGATCGCGAGTCTATGATATCATGCTTTAGTCGGAGCATTACGTCCTGCGTGCACAAGTGTGGTCGGAAACCGACCATTTCGTGCGGCCACAGGTTGTTTTGCTCCATGAAGCACGTTAATCTTGTCTGTATTACGTGCTCCAGCAACTTCCCTACGCATGAGGTTAGGGAAATCGGTCTCAAATTTTCCAATTGCGGGGGTTTTCCCGGTTTGGGTATTAGTATTATGTTTGCCGCTTTCCACTGATCTGGCAACTGGCTCGTTTCCCAAACTTTTCCAATGAATTCCGTTAGTAGACTAATAGAGTCATCGTCTAGATTCCTTAGCATTTTATTGGTGATCCCATCGGGGCCCGGGGCTGATTTAGGTTTTAGTCTTAGAATTTCCGCCCTTACCTCTGCCTCCGTGATGGGGGCGTCAAGCGCCTCATTGGGCGTGCCACCGTAGCTCGGGAGTAGGGAACGCTGGTTGTCTGCAACATACGTTTTTACTAACTTATTCATAAACGTCGCATCGTCACCTTCAAAGGCGTGCCTGACTTTTGCCAACCTTATTCCCGATTGAGTTTTTGAATTTGTTGGGTCCAGCAGATGCCGGAGCATGCCCCACGTTTTGGAGAGATTCATGCCTCCCTCCATTTCGTCGCATCTGCTGAGCCAGTTTTGTTCGCACAATTTGATCGCGTAGCTTTCAATTTCCTTGTTATGCCTCGCGATTCGTCTTCTAAGATTCTTGTTTCACTTTTGTTTCTTCAGCCTGCGTTCCATGCTTTGTTTAGCGTCCCACATGTGGAGCAGTCGGCTATCTGCTATACCAGGAGCGTCGTCTCCTACCAGCGTCCTTGTCGCCTCACCAACGTGGCGTTTGAGTGCCTCCGTCCATTCCTCAATGTTCTCAATTCGTTCTAATTGCGCGGTTGCCCTGATTTCTCTAAATTGATCCCATTCTGTAACGGCCGGTTGGCACGCCCTGTGCGTCTTGACGCCCTCTTTGAGGACCGAAACGATAATGAAATGGTCACTGCCAAAATTTTGCTCAGAATTTTGCCAGTCGCCCTGTAAGTTTTTTGAAAATGTCAGGTCTGGGGATGTGTCCGCGCATACGCTGTTACCCGTCCTCGTTGGATGATCGGGATCCGTATGGAGGGTGAGACCTAGCTCGTGCGTGTCCTCCCATAGCTGCCTACCTTTGGTGTCCTGTAAAGCATAGCCCCATTCTTGATGTCTGGCGTTAAAGTCACCAACGATCAGCAAGGGATTATTCCCGGCCGCCTTGATGACTTTGCGCATAAGGGCCCTAAATCTAATTTTCTTTTGCTAGGTGAGCTATAAATGTTAAGAAGGAATAGACTGGGATCCTTCTTTCGTCCCGTTAATATCTCGAGGAATACGTTCTCGATATCTCTCGAATTCAAATCGTGTTCTATCACCGCTACATTGCGCTTGACAAAGGTCGCCACCGTCGATTTCACGCCTCTATCGCTGTTGAACACCTGGTATCCCATTAGTTTGGCTCCCTTCCCTGTTTCCTGAAGGGCGATTGCGAGGGGGGTCTCAGTTATGAGTGGAAGGTATTGCTGCAGTAGCGCTCTCTTGCGCTGGAAGCCGCGACAGTTCCACTGCCAAATTTGGTTTTCATTTACGCGCCTGGCCATTTTGCAGCTGGGTTAGCGTTTGCTCGACATTCTGCTGCCACGTGTTGACGGCTACGAGTTCAGTTCGAACTCTTTGCACTTCCCCTGCAAGTGCCTGTACCTGGCTCTGAATTTGGTTCATGAATTGGGTCATTTGACTCATGAATGAATTCAATTTTTCGTCAAGCCTATTTTCGAGTGCTTGGAACGGGTCGGTTTCATTAATTTTGCGCTTCACCGGGGGCGGGCGAGACGCCTCAGTCGCCATTTGCTCATCCCCATTCGCCGGTGGCGCCGCTTGTGGCGGGGCGACTGGCTGAGCAGGTGGCAGCTGCTTCGCGGGAGTGGGAGGCCCCTGCTTTTCCGTATGCTGTTTCGAATTTTGATTTCGCTTTAGCTTTTTAATCACCCCCTTAAGCTCCTCAATTTCTTTTTTAAGAATTTCGACTTCCTCGTCTTTCTTATCTTTCCTAGGTTTAGCCTGGGAGGCCCCGCTGTTGAAGCTTACATTTTTCCGGTCTCCGCTGGCGTTCCGCTTGGTCCATGGGTTGGCCGCGTCCCTCGAACTCGAGCGTCTCCTGGACCCAGACCTGGAGCGTCCCATGGAGCGAGAACTGGAACGCCCTCGCTGCTGCGGTGGCGTCTCATTGGTGGTAGATTCCAAACTTGGGAAGGAGTCTTCTCTAACGCGGAAGTCTCCTCCTCCTTCTTGCTTGACTTTCGGTCGCCCTCTGTTGTCGTCGTGCGCTGGCTTCTCCTTGACTTTTCACTCCCATTGCTTCTTCTTCACCTCGTACGGAGTCCTGAATATTTCCTTACATTTTCGGTCACCAAGCAGGTGGCCCTTGCCGCATAGCTGGCACTTTGCCTCGCACTGGTGACCTTGCGGTGGCCTCTCCATTCCGCAGCTTCTGCACTTGAGGTTGCTCGGGTCCGGACAGACGTCCTCCCTGTGACCGAGTCTTCCGCAGGCATTGCATACCTCATATTTTTTGCGGTAAAGTTGACACCGCTGCGCCATCGGAGTCAGGCGAACCCATCGTGGTACTTCTCTCTCTTCAAAGAGAATTAGTACAGTTCTGGAATTTTTGCCGAGTCTCCGCACACCCAAAACTGGCGGGTTGCCGTGGATTCTCAGCCTCTCCATGATGATCTCGTCGGTATAAGTAAGTGGCACGTCATGTACCACGCCCTTGCCGCAATCTTCCGGCGTCGCCACGTAGGCAGTCAATTCGATCTTCTCCCCCTCGAACACGAGGTGGGTTAGGCTCGCGTAGCGTCTCTTCCTTTCGGCGCTTGTAGTTGCCACGAGGATCGAGTGCTGCTTAATATTCGTCGAGATGACGTCCTCCCCGGCCTCGCCTGGGTGGATACCAGCTGCCACGATTATTGCGTCAGCCAAGATTGCGTTGCCAAACTTGAGCAGACGCACGAGGCCGCCACGTGGCCTCAAAATGATTTTCTTGGCGCCATCGGGTGGGCGAGCATGCTGCTTTTCCACCGATTTTGCAGCCATTTTTCTTCCAGCATGCTTCTCAGCAGCTCGCTGCTTCTCAACTTGTTGCACGGTGTTCTCGAGCGGCACATATTTCTTCTTCTTGGTGGTATACCATTGGCCAGGCACTTGAAATTCCTCCGGATCTACCGGCGTTCCTTCGACAATTTCCATTTTTTAAGCTTTAGTCAGCTTCACGAGGCTAGGGGTGGGTCCCCGACGGGGCCGCCGCGATCCCAGGGCGCCGCGAGACGCTAGGCCACGTTAGGCCTAGCTTCAGCACGTAGTCCACCGAACAAAGTCCGAAAAAATCGGAAACAAAGTCCCACCTCGGAAAAACTGGTATTCCTCTTGATGCGTTCCGTCGATTCGACACAAAATTCAAAAACGCCGAGCCGATGAATTGCCCAAAGTAACCGAAATTGGCGGAGGCCATGAGTTTGGACGGTACGCCATCGCAACTGTCGCGTGACGTTCCTGGCGCGCGTTCAAGTTTGTGATTGCAGATGGCAGGAACGCTATACAAGAACACATCTAGCAGAATCTCGTGGTATATGACAGATCTCGCGCACAGATCTGACGCACAAATCTCGCGCACAACTCTCGCCCGCGAGATTTCGTTCCATGAGCCTAGAAAGGCTTTCGCCTTACTAATAGGAGAGGAAAGGCAGGCTTTAGCCATTATCCTGTTAAGAAACATCTAAGAGACCCTCTCATTTTTTAGTTTGCTAATTAAAAAGCTTATGATAGTGAATGGCAAGCGTCAGGTTGCATCTCTTCAAATTGTACTGATATGTGTTGTTCCTGCAGTGCCTTTTGTGGCATACGACTAACATGTTTTGGATTAAGCAGTACTCCTTTGAAACCATTCACAACAGTGAAGAGGCATTTTAACAGAAGTCTACGCGCTATATGCCCTCCTGTCTCGCAGCCGCCCGTGATCCACCCTGGCTGGAGTTCGGTACTGGATGCGACTGCCTTCCGGTCGGCTTGCCCGCAGTTCGACTACCGCGGAAGGATTGTCGGCAACGAAGACTGCCTCTTCCTGAACATCTACACGCCAGGGTACAGGGTAAGTACAAGATGCCTGTGTAGAGTGTCTGCACGTCTCATCAGGGCGACCGGCAACGCAGAGTGTATTTTCACGTTTTGATGCCCTTTCAATAATGACACGTGATGACGGACAACGCTACATAACTGAATTTAAGCGTAAGGAAGCTGATCAGTTGTGTTAAGGCGAAAGCCTTTAATGACTCATACTCGCGGCCATGACCCTGTCCTTCTGGCCACGAGAAATGTCACACTTCTTCGCGAGATTCCGCGGGATATCGCGATATTATACGTCATACTCTGGTGACGTCATCGGTAAGTCTAACGTGGGGAAGATAGTTAAAAAATAAATAAATCCTGTCTCCACCGGTCATCGAACGTCCATCCCTTGTATCCCCAGCCGAGCGCTCCAGCCAACTGCGCCATGCCCTGGATCGTGAAACGCGAATCATAATTGTCCTTGTTTACCGTGAGGATGATAATATATAGTGATAACAATGACGCTGCAATTAGTGATAATGACAATGATGGCATTAGCAATGATAATAACAGCGCATTTAGTTGATAATGGGAGAGCAAAGGTATTGCACCGTGTGTGCACCAGCAACGGTTAGGCTTTCGCATTTCTGCAGTGTAGATTCCATAATGGTCTCAGATTTTTTACTCAAATTTGTTCAGTCGGCACTTTTGACGGAAACCTTGTAGCTGACATGGCGAACTATGTTATTCGATTGCTCATGAAAGTGTAAGGCGGTGGTAGTGCATGATGATGCTTAGACGCAAGCCGTGTTTGCCTAAGAGGATTTTTGTCCACAATCTTCCTCGCTAGAGCTTCATGTTAATAAACTTATCTACCAACTATCCCTCGCAGAAGATCGCTCTGAAAGAACTTCGCAAGATAAAGCATTGAAATTTTTCCGGGGTTTTATATACATATAAAGTGGTAATTTGCGCCAGAAATGTTACCCCTGTTCATTTCAAAGTGGCGATGTATTCAGACAGGCCACTACACAAAGCGATCAAGGTTAGACTGGCTCACGATGGCGTACATAAGCAGTGGCTGAAGCGGGAGCAGCTTTTCGGTTAGGGATTATTGCGATATACACAAAAACTGTTAATTGAAATTTTACCAAAAAGTGCATTTCTAAATTTCAGCTGCCGCTCTTTCAGTAGGAGCCAGGGAAACTGCGCAAATCTTACCAATACATCAAAATACCTATATCAGAGCCAGGATTTGGAGGTGTGTTTGGCCGAGATATCCTTGCACCATCAATTAAAACGCTATCAATGGACTAGTCGGGTTACTCTGACTAATGTGCAAGATAGGGTTCGAGGTGCTAAAGTTAACTTAATGGTGCACGTTGGGAAGTAGAAAGAGTCACAAAGCTTTTAGTAGCTAAGCTTTGCTCTTTAGAATTGTTCGCAATTGCCCGGCTCCTTAGCCGTTGTCCATGTTGTCAGAAAACATGAATGACTATTGAATGAGCGCAATCTAGTTACGAATACACCGTACGGACGTGGACGTGCAGTGTTTTCAATCTGGCCCAAAATTGTTACTCTCAAAACTTGTCCGTGCACTGCAGCCGCAAAATTAAAACCGGTCTTAAAGTGGATGAGTCCAGTTGAATCTTGACGTCGCGCCATATCTGTGCCGACATACGTTAAATGGTAGCGAAACATTGTCCGCCTCGTTTGGGGCGAGGCTCAGATCTGTCTACCCGCAGCGTCGTCGTCTTTAAGCAGTCTGTCGCACTTCATCGTCATCTGGAGCACGACCAGCGAATACTGCTAGTAACAGTATTTATCGAATAATGCCTCATTCACTCAGTACGTCGTGTGGCTATTTCCAGAGGTCTTAGATAAAAAGGATGAAAATTCGGTAAAGCTCATTTTCAACCCCATAACGTCAAAGGCCACCTAAAGCAAGTAACAAAATGCTTCTTCTTCATGACGTAGCACAACTTAGTAAGCGCATAGTGCCCTCTTTGGATAACCTTAGCTGTATGGACACTGCACGACTTAAGGTGCAAAATTATCGTCGATAAAGCTTCTGATTCTATTTTCTTACTCTTCGAGCTTAAAAGACTGGGTCCTCACCTGCCAAACAGGCTCGTTTGATGCGAAAACCTTACTAGCCCAATTTTGCTAAAATATGTCCAGCGTTATTGTTGTTGTGGCTGTTTTCGCTGTAAACACACGACCGTAGCAATAAAAATGGCGACAACATACGGCATCACTAACAGACCTTCATGTGGCGTCACATTTCCCATCTTTCCCACCAAGCCTGCGACGCAGCCGTTTTCCGTGCTCGTTCGGGTTGGGATAATAACTTTGCGCTTACCATTTAGCATATATCTACTAGTTTGCGATGGGTATTGGAACCGATGACATGTGTGCCTCTAATCGTATGCCCTAATCACCTCACTACACCACTTGGCCTGGCACAGCAAGTGGCGTCAGAAGAGGAGTGGAGAGGGCACCGTGAGAGAAGCAGAAAGAGCACAGAGGGCATCGCGCTACCGGTCGCGTGGTGGCGCGCGCCACAGGAGAGGAAAACGTATTAGTCTGCAGATGGGGCCCTTGATGAAAAGAGAAATGGAACTTAGACAAAAAGTAAACGCAAAATTAAACGATGATCAAATAGCGCAGATAGCAGCAGACTTAGAGGAAGCAATAGAGAAAAGCCTCATGGAAGACTGGGATTATGAACAGGTAGAACTACTCATAAGGAAGACAATTAAGGAGGTTAAAGTAGCAAACCGCTGAAATGGAAAGAGGAAGCCACGGAGCTGGTGGAATAAGAAAATCAGGGAAGCTATTGAACAACGACGGGCTGCTTCAAGGGAACACCGAGTGGCAAAGAAAGCACAGGTACCTCAGAGGAAACCGACCAAAATTGGGAATCATATCGACAAAAGAAACTTCAAGTGCAGGCCCTCGTCCAAAGTAAAATAAGACAGTCCACCAATCGCTGGTTGGCTGAAATACACGATGCCAATAGAGGCGGACCAAGAAAACTCTGGAAACATATAAGCTGGCTAGGTAAAAAGAATCAAAGAAAGCAAGACCAGATTCAAGATAACGAGGAAAATTGTTTAAAGGGAGACAACGCAGTGAACTACATTACATACGTTATAGCCGAGTCATTTCAAAGCGACGATAGGGTAATCTCCGCAAATCAAGAAGCAACACAAGATAGCCGAATACAAAGCAACTTAGAACTGACCAATCTAAACTGGAAGAACGCAGAAAAATAAAAATATTCCTAAAAGCACATCTACAGAAATAGATGAAATTTTGATGAAGCTGATTAATGAACTTGGTCTAAGAAGTAAGGAAACGTTGTTAAAAGCTTTGAAAACAGTCATAACAAATAAGCAAATTCCGGACAGCTGGCGGCAGAGTAAAATGGATTTGGTTTATATAGGGAAAGGAGAAAGGATGCACATAAAATACTACAGGCCGATTACCATAACATCTGTTATGTACAGGCTGGCCATGCAGGCGGTGTAATTAAAGCTGCAAGCAAGGGTAGAAAGTAACAAGGTACTCGGAGAACTTCAGAACGGCTTTAGAAATTGTAGGCGCTTCGATAACAGCCTGGTCTTGCTTACCCAATGCATCGAAATATCTAGAGTGGAAAATAGATCTTTGTATTTCGCCTTCCTGTACATACACGAGGCGTACGACAACGTAAACAGGCAACTCCTGTGTAACATATTAAAAGAAGTAGGTATCGGTTATGAGATAACAGAGTTCCTACAGGAAATATACCGGGATAACAAAGTATAAATTACATGGGAAGGGATAAGAAGTACAAAAGCTGTCAAGGTATGCAAAGGATTAAGACAAGGTTGTCCTCTATCACCGCTGCTGTTCATACTTTATATGATAAACCTGGAACACGGGATACAAGAAAGTAACCTAGGATTTAACCGGTCATATAGGTTAGGTGGATAGGCGGTAGAGCAGCGCCTCCCCGGTTTGATGTATGCAGACGATATTGTGCTGCTAGCTGAAAGTCTGGAAGAATTGCAAACTCTGGTTCAGTATTGCGGAGACGAAAGGGCCGCTCTAGGCTTCAGTTTTAGCGCAGTTAAGTCGGGTCTGATGATTTTCAACGGCTCAACTGATCAAGGTCTTAAAATACAAGGCCATGAAATACCCAGAGTAGCAGAATATAAATATCTCGGGGTATGAGTAAACGAAGGATTGGCATACATTGGAAAGCATGAGCAATCACTTAAGGCAAAAGGGCGAAGAAAATCCGGGATAATGAAGCATAGGGCATTGTGGGGATACAACAGGTATGAGGGTTTGAGAGGTATTTGGAAAGAAATTATGGTGCCCGGGCTTACTTTCGAAAATCTGTGCCTAAAATCAGAGGTTCAGTCGACATTAGAAATAAATCAGAGAGCCGTCGGACGATTAGCACTGGGTGCCCGCGGCATCACAAATGAGGTGGTACAGGGAGATATGGGCTGGGCATCTTTCGAAGTACGGGATGCTCAGAGTAAAATATTATATGAGGAATGCCTGAGATGAGCAGCGAAAGCATTTAAATACCTATACCTAAAAAGCGTTGACTCACAGTGGAGGAAAAGAACTATAGGAAACTAACCAGTAAGTATGCTGGTCACAAGGACGAAGAAATAAAGAGCGTTAAGCAACAGGGGAAAAACACAGGAGGTAAAAATAAGATAAATTCGATGGAAAAGAAACAGAGTGTGGAACTATACCGAAAGTAGAAAAGGCAGATCAGGAAGGAGGCTTTCTTCGATAACTCAAGAGGCAGTGCCCTACTTTTTGAATCTAGATCAGGGTGCCTTAGAACACGCAACTACGAAAAGAAATTTAACAATGAAGATGACGCATGTGCAGTATGTGGTAACTCCACTGAAACAATTGACCATATTATACTCGAATGTAATGGTATCCATCCGGAAGTTGATGCAGACTCAGTCACTGTTCCTGAAGCTCTAGGGTTTAGAGATAACAGTGGCCGGGTGAATAAACCGGCGGTGGAAACTAGCAAAAAACGACTGGAAGATTGGAGGCTTAAAAGTAGAGAAGTGACATAATGTTAGTAATGTAGAAACAAAAATTCAATAAATAGAATGATGGCATAGCTAACCAATCTAAAACAATAATTAAGATATAGGAGAGAAAATGAACATGATAGCAACTGCTACTACCCCGTTTCAAAGGGGACGCTCCTAAATTCGATCCATCCATCCATCCAGCGTGCGAATCGGACGTCGCCGCAAACCAGCTTTGGCTTTCATACGTGAAGGCGCTCCTTAGTAAATCGGCTGAATTTTTACACAAGCAAGGATTCTTCTATTTGTAGATAAGAAGAACGACAAGATAAGGAGTGATCTTGCAGGTAAGAGAAAAAGAAAAGAATCACTGCAGCAGCCTACTTGCAAGAATAGCAGTTATCACATGCCTTGACGTACCGCACAAGTCTGCGTTGAGTTTTTCCGGTCATCTCTAGCATGTCAGTGATAATACTTAAGTTACTTTCTAAAGTTCTGTTTGAGTTTCTGATACTTTACTGCTTTACAGAATACTAGAAACGGGCATTGCTCCAACCTCCTCTCCTTTTCTACGCCGGTAATTACAATAAAAAAAGTCGAAAATGTCAGTTTATGCTTCGTTTAGTTCGGTCTGATTTATGGGGTTTAACGTCCGAAAGTGACTGAGGCTATGAGAGACGCCGTAGTGAATGGCTAACATGCAATGGCATCGCCAATCATCAAGTAAGCCTTGCTTTTCGCTCCTAAAGAAAAGCGGCCGCCGCAGCCGGGTTTCGATGCCGCATCCTTGAGCACAGCAGTCGACCTCCCTAACCACTGCACCACCGCGGCGGGACACTCCAGTTACGTGAGCTAGAAGTTCTTATTGCATGTCCATGAACATATCAGCTAGAATTTGCTGTTCTACGATTGTCATAATTACTCTTACGATTTTTTACTGACTCGCAGAATGGCCAGACGCCCGCCTACCCGGTGATGGTGTTTGTGCACGGCGGTAACTTCGAGACCGGAGCGGCAAGCCAGTACGGGCCACAGAAGCTCGTCGACAAGGACGTTGTTGTGGTCACCCTAAACTACAGACTTGGCATTCTCGGTGCGTTCCTTCCCGTTTTGCGACCGAACGTTGACAGGTAGCAGCGTAAAATAAAAAAAAAAGGGGTCTATTATATCGCTTTTCTGTTCAGGCCAAGAACAGTACAACTTCGCTCACCACTATGAATAGAAAGCATCCCTCCTCACATATAATCCTCGACCTCGCCCTCACATACAATCCAGTTTATTTGACGATTATTCTGTGACCTTCTTTTGCTGCATTAACTTAGATATTATGTGCTTTTTGTGATTAGGCGCACCTGTGCATTCACAATGTCGCGATGTCACCTTTATTAGAGACTAGAAATAGTCTAATCCATTTGCACACGTGCCTCCGTACTGTAGGCTTCCTCAGCACGGGCGACAGCGTCTGCCCGGGGAATCTAGGCTTGCTGGACCAGAACCTAGCACTGAAATGGGTGCGGGACAACGTGGGCCACTTCGGTGGAGACCCCTCTCAAGTGACGCTGTTTGGCCAGGGCTCGGGAGCCGTCAGCGTCTTCCTGCACATCCTGTCGCCCCTCAGCCAAGGTACGCACCAGGTGCCATGCCTTTGCGCTCGACTATATAGGCACACTAAAACTCTTCGGACCAAGAAAGCGAGTAGATAACATGAGTTGCCTCGCTGACACATTTCGTTTCGGCGTTTCTTTATCTCTTGGTGTGAAAAAAAAAAAAAAAAAAAAGAACCGCATGACGACCGTTTTGGAGCTGCCTCAAGGTATCGTTGAGGCAGCTCTGAAACACTGTCTAGTTGCGTCACTGTCTGTGTTGGCAACGCAGTTAGAATGAACCTTTTTGAGAAAGGGCCGCATTCAGCAGACAAAAAAAGTTATTTAGCACCATGGAACAATTGTTTGAGAAGCAATGTATTATTAAAAATATATTCGTTTGCACACGAAGCGTCAAAGATAATGTAAAATTCTTTTTTTTTTTTTTTTTCACTTTCATTGTCGTGTCCAAATTCGCCGGTATCATTACAAGTCAGTTGTCATCTCAAAGATTCGTAACTGAAACGAGCAAGCAGTGCTATTGGACATTTGATTTGATGATGTCGGGTGCGAAAATTTACAACTGACGTTTAAGGCGTCGCGGCGTTTATACTGCCGCCCCATAATATTGAGCGCAAATATAGACGAGTCACGACTGTTACATCGATACATTTTATAAATATTTTCCTATGTGTAAAAAATTGCAGATTCAGAAGGGCTGTTGCTGAGAAAGGTTTCCTCCAGCTTCTGCATTGGCGACTTGTACGTGCAGTTTCTAATAAAAATATACTTCCCCACATATGCAGACTTGCCCTGGATATAAAAGACCAGTGAATCGGTTGCCAGCCACCTCAGCACAGGGTTAAAATTGGGGATAATCACGCACCTTACATTTGTGATCTTAGGGGCGGTTCCGGTTTCAACTTCTTTTTATTTTATTTTATTTTTTTTTTGTTGTTGTTTATGGCCACAAAGGTTATACCGAGCTCTACTGCTGTCGGTTGTCGAGAAGGTGAGGCGATGCTTATCGCGGCTGTATCCTGCTTAGTGCAATACAAAGAAAACTATCACTGAAGATGTGGGTGTCCTGGTCGTCTACTCGGCTTCTTCCTGACAGCCACTTCTGATGAATTACGTCTCGGGCATGTTTAACCTGATGAGCTCTTTGATTGGTACAATTTATATTTTGAGACTCGTTATCACTGTGCCACTGTTTCTTCTGGTAAAAGCGACTTTTGCGAGGATCGGATACGCAGTGTGCTGCTTTCTAAATTCAGTTTCCGCTTCTTGCGCATTTCGGCTCATCGTTGATTGCAAAACCATGTCACAAGGTTAACAAAAGAAAGCAGTAGAAGAACCAACTGTATAGGCCCCACTAGAGGTGGTTTTTACCGCATGCTTTATTCAGTTTCGCCCCTATACAGGCAGCAATATAGATTTGCGAAGGTAACCAACAGCAATAATTTTACTGGCCTGTAGCATCTATTTTTTCTTGCCTTTCCCTGCCTCCTCAGTTATTGGTCGCTAGTGAGCTGCACGGGTAAGTGCGAAAAATCAGTCAGTCTGTGCTGAGACCGTCTTCCTTGAGCGAGCCTCGAGTACCTTTTACGCACAGAAAAAGCGAGAAAAAAATTGGAGACACTTAAGTTTCGTGTTTAGGGGTTACGACGCGATAGCTTCAATGGTTTCCGTCTACGGATCTGTACCAGCTTTTTCCGTAACAGGACTACGTACTCGCTGCAAGAATGGCTCCCGTCCACGGCTATGTGTTGAGCACCCGCTTGTCAGGCATAGGGCCTGTGTTCAAACGCCAATAGCGACAAATTTATTTTATTGAAGGGTGCATTTGTTTTTTTCCTACACGTTTCTGGGTTACGGTTCTCAATTTCGGGTTACGGCGACGACGACGGATTTTCGGCAGAACGAGCCTATACACTGTTGCGTAAAACCAGCCGACCAATCAGTGGCCGATCATGTCACCTGCCCATCAATTAATGTCCTGTAAGAAAGAAGATGATTCAGCGCCCACTCAAACGACGATGAAGACTGCTGGGTTCCTGGCCGATCAGCTGGCGCGCGCACTGGAAACTCGGACTGTCTTGTTCGGACGAGATTGTGCTTCACTCTACGATCGCCGTGTGTCACCGGTCGCCGTCTCCAGTCCTCCGAATAACCCCCAGTAAGCCCCTCTTCAGTCCAATAAATAATGTCCATTAAATAATTCCCATATGTTTGCGGTCAAAACTTCGACGCCGGATACTCTGGAGAGCTGGGTATTTAACGATATCGCATAAAAATTCGGAATGTAAAGTTTTCTGAAAGCATGAAACAAAACATGGATGAAAACATGAACCATGCCCTTTCGAAATTTATAGATGCGCAACCCCTCCTTACGAGAACCAAAGAGCCATCGACTCATTATAATATCTATAGATAGTCTCATTCAGACAACTTCTGAACCCGAATGAACCAGTTGCAAAGGGTCCATTATTCCACATTCAAGCACATTTCGATTTAGGCTGGAATAGTGCTAACGTAGATTGGCTTATTAATCGATCCTTTATTTATTTATCCTTTGCTAGGTACCTTTGGTACCTAGCAAAGGGTCACTAGAAAATAAATGAAATAAATATATAAGAAATCGAAAAATTCGAAGAATCTCTAAATCTGCGCAACATAACCACATAAACGATTGTACGAAACTACCCTTAGCAACTCATTCTGCTAACACAACTGCACTAACAAAACAATATAGTTTAAATCTGTTACTTCGATCATAGTACCTAGGTAGTTATGTGTTAGTGTCGCGTATGCCTTGTTAATAGAAAGGTAAGATAAGGACGGGGGCCGATTGCGAGCTCATTCTTTTGTTATCGAAAATGGAACCAAAGTCATAATTGCTTTCTGCATATATTCGAGGGTACGTGCATGACGTAACTTGATAATTTTGGACAGAGAGTCGAGTCCTCAGAATTCGTTCAGTATAAACGTAATTGCTTTTTTTTTTTCATATTTTCCAGAGACTCTATATTTAGTTGAGGTTAGGCATTCTGGGCGGTGCATACATGTATATTCATGGTTCGGCCTAATAAAAGGAAAGTGACGGAGTAACTTCATATTTCCGAGTTCATATCTTGAAGCTCAGAGTTTGTGGGTGTAGAAAAGCCCATTAGAATCAATATGCATATTCCCTAATAACGTAGGAAATATGCTGACAACCAAATATTCATAGTGATACTTTGGGCAGTGTGCCAGTGAAAAAAAAAAAAAAAAAAAAAAAAAAAAAACGAAAAGGTTTTTGTGAGCTATTGGCAGGAACACACATTAGTTGGGGCCTATAGTCATCCTCCATTTACGTCATCATTTAAATATGTTGTTTGCGTTAGTATAGAAGAACAGTTGCATCCTTGATAGCCAATATGCTTTGATGTCTATTTGTTGGCAGCACATGCTTCAGTGTTGTAATCCCGCGTCATCCTTTTGTGATTCATCTCTTTTGTCATTTCTGTGACACAACTCAGCAGCAGAATTATGCGTAAGCCGGAAGAAGGCGCGGTTTGCTGGCTGCGTGCCAGACCTACGAATAGGAACATTCTTGGCCGACTTCCATGTAGAAGATACTTGACCGCACGCTCTTACAGACTTGCAGCGCTCCGTATAGCAAGAGCGAGAGCTCTGACGCTCATAGCAGATTTTACCGTGACCTAGCTATATGCTATATGCTATATATGATGAATGGCTATATGCTTCGGAAGCGGGACTGCTGTCATTTAATTATTTTTACTTATTGGGTTTCCACTGCTCGCGAAGAAAAATGGAAATATTCGCAAGTCTTGATGGCCGCCTCTAGACTCTGTAAATAAAAGAACTTGTTTTTCTTTCTGTGTTGATTAGCCTAGTTGAAGGAACACAATCGTATAATAAAAGTGCAGGGAGGTAGCGCACCTGCTGAGGCCATTGTCCAATTTGTCTAGGATCGTCTAAGGTCAGCCTGACTCGCTACACGCGACCAGTGCCTGATACCAAACCACAGTCACGATCTTTCGGGAGAAATTTGTGAAAACTTCGTCTCGACATCTGATGCAGCTACAGACGCAACACAAGTGATGCGGTGCAGCAAATTCCGAGCTTGAGGGTTTACAGCTCGTTCACTTGAAACGCGTCCCTGAACCCAAGTTTCGGCTTGAGTTTTGTCGGGAGTGTTCGGACCATGACAGGAAAAACGGAGGCCTGTAGATGAGGCAGCGTTTGTTAACTCACAACGTGGTTTGGGTGTCCGCCGGCATTGATTGATTGATTGAAAACATCTGTGTTTATTCAGTATTTTCAGAACATGTGGGTGGGCCGCCTAGTCCGGTAGTCCATTGGCTGCTGCTGCTGCGCTGGCCCTCCTCACCAGCCAGTGCTGACGGTCAGGATCATCGCTGAGCAGAATAGCCTCCCACTGCTCCTCCGAGGGGTTGGGAATGGGGTCAACTAAGGTATTAAATTGGCATGCCCACACCATATGGTAGAGGTTAGCTACCTCTCCACAGTGTGGGCACTGCGGAGAGTATAGTGTAGGGTACCACAGGTGTAATTTAGCTGGTGTTGGGTATGTGTTGGTTTGTAGTCTCCTAAGGATGTTCTCTTCTAACTTATTGAGGGATTTGTGTGGTGTTGGGTGCTCCTTTCTGGCTGTTCTGTATGGCGCGAGATTGCCGCCGGCAATTATGACAGATAGCGCTCCTTTCCTTTCCTCTAAACCAATTTATAAATTTCGTGTAGCTGTCCACTGCAATTAGACATATTTTACGCCGTCCGTTCCCCAAAAACCTACTTAAACAAAAAAATAAAAAATCTCAGGTTCTCGGAAGGCGTGACTGAGTCATCCGGAAGAGTGAACGTAGTGGAATTTCCCTAGCTCATTTCGTGCAGTGTACGAAAATACGGCGGAGTCCTGGTGGCCGCCGGGAGCAGTGAGACCGCCGCGACGCAGAGAGACATCAGGAAGTGCGGGGCATCGGACTAGTCGTTAACAGCTAGTTAATGCGTTAACAGATCGAAGACTGCACCGTGGACAAGACCTTCGGGACCCGATGTTTTTTGGTTTTTAGCCTTTGGAGTTTTTTTTTTTTTAATTGGTCTGATCCCTTTGTGCGATCACCCGTTCAAAAGGGAACGGCCTCAGCGCCATGAAAAGAAGGTGTTACAGGCTCTATCGCGTTTACTCTTAGGACGAAGCTTGGGCGTCCCCTTAATTTTTCATCCCCGCTTTTAGGGCAGAGACTTCTCTACGTCTACTGGCCGCATATTAAAGCCAAAGCCTTTACTTTACTGCATGCGAGCGCAGTAAAAGCGGCGTGCTTGGCGAAAAGGCTCTCATCGTTTGTCTGAAGCTTCTGCAAGGTAGGTCTACACTTCCCAGAAGCGCCACCCACCAATCATTCGCTCACCTCCGTCTGTCTTCAACTCCAGAAAAAATAACAACATATATATAAAGCGTTCTTTAGAACAAAAGCATCAAAGTAGCTTGCCAGAGACAATTCAGCTGCAGGAGATGGCCTTTTCCCTTCTTCATAGTTTTTTTCTTATCTTTTTCTTTTCTTAAGAGTAAAACAATACACCCAACCTTACAAAATTTCTCGGCTCAGCGGCTTTTCAGCAAAGTTGATTGTTGGGCGAGTTGGTTGGACATCATGTTAAAACAGCGCTACAAACAAGGACAGATATAGGAAGATCCGTATCTGTCTTCGTGTGTTTGTCTTCCTATCTGTCTTGTTTCTAGCGCTGTTTTAATGTGACAGGCTTTTCAGCGTCGTTCTGTTTCCTCTCCGTCTCGTCCTTTGAGAAATCACTGACGAAAGCTTATGCAATCTCACTTTCGGTTTGGTTGGTTTTGTGGGGTTTAACGTCCCAAAGCGACTCAGGCTATGAGAGACGCCGTAGTGGAGGACTCTGGAGATTTCGACCACCTGGGGATCTTTAACGTGCACTGACATCGTACAGCACACGGACGCCACTCCGTTTCGCCTCCATCGAAACGCAGCCGCCGAGGTCGGGTGCGAACCCGGGTACTCAGGCAGAGTAGTCGGGCGTCTTACCACTGCACCATATATATATATATATATATATATATATATATATATATATATATATATATATATATATTATATAATCACATTACATTTATTCATCATATCCTCTGAAATTAGAGGGAAAAGATCCTTGGTTTCAGTAGGTGAATTGAGGCCGATGCGTTGTGATGGCTACCTATCGCGGGGAACTAGTGGGTCACTAGAAGCGGCCGTAATGGAGTGTAACAGGAACGAGCGCGCGTTCCAAAGAGATGTCGTCTGTAGTGATTCAAAAATAAAAACGTTCGGACGATTTCAAGAGTGCCCGGCTGTAATAGCACTTCGGCTCAAATGAGCGTGAAAGAACGATTGTATCAGATAAGTAAGAGCAACGAATTAGTAGGGGTGCGCCGCGCTGGAAGACCTTCAATTAACCGCGCACATTTATCGGGACGTAACATAGCCAAGCTTTGAGGAGCTCCTTACGTTACAGCCCGCCGAGTCGAAATCAACTTGAACAAGGTATGTTGCTGGTCGAGTTCGTTAATCATTGTCACAGAAAGAACGCTAACAGACGACGGTCAAGGATGAGAAGGACACACACATGCGCATCACACATGAGCGCATGTGTGCGTCCTTCTCATCCTTGACCGTCGTCTGCTAGCGTTCTTTCTCTGACGAAATAGACTACCGCACCAAGCCAAAAAAAAAAAAAACGACAAAATATTCACCGGTTCAGTCGTAACATCAGATTTTGCTGTGTTGTTTTTAGTTACGTAGTGCTTTTCTGTAGTCCGTATTTCTGTCGTACTTTTTTGTTGTAACTGCACAAAACGCTATCCTACTGCAATAATTGATGTTGTCATAAAAGGTTCACTGTCTAAAACCGCTCAGAACTTCGGAGCAAATTGTGAGTTTTTTTTCTTTTTCGACAGGTTGAGGTCAGCTCCTTGGAAGTGAACGACCACTGTCGAAAAGAATCTCGAAGACGACATATTGTAGTTTGCTGGGCAAGAATTCCTGCGGCGCTACGGCAATCACATAAAAAGGGCAATTCTGACACGACAGCGTGAAACGACCGCGTTTTGCAGAAAATGCGGCGTCGCGGGCGTGAGCGAAACGTCACGTGCACGTCTCTGGAAGGGGGTAGTCGACAGGTTACCTGGTCGGACAATCATTGGTCGGCGGGTTGCGTGACGTCACGAGTCTGCGTGACATATGGCAGGGGGTGGCAATCGGACCCAGGACAATCGGATACTGAGTCAGACGGGCCACCCCCAAGCCACGCGGCACGTTCACAAAGCTTGGTTAAAGCGGGGCTTTATATCTACGTCGGTTGGCCTTCCACATAATTCTTACCACTTTATGCTAATCAGTTGTTGGAGATACAGAGTTAATTTATAACGAGCTGTTGATTAAATAAGAAGCAATGCATGTGCGCGAACGATCATCCGCAAGGGGAGCGAGCCGTTGACGGGAGTCATGAACGCTGTCGCTTCATGCCCTTGCAGGCGGAGCTTCGCCCGAAATTTTGTTGGGATCATCGCGATGCCTGGAATCGCTGACTATAATTCGTTCGTGCGCTCTACGTGGTGCGTTTTTCTCCGGCTCTCACCCCTTCTTCGCGAGCGTTCGTGCGTCTGTGATTGAACCGTTTCCTTGTGGGCATGCAGGGCTGTTCGTTCGGGCCATTGCCGAAAGTGGCAGCCCGCTGAGCGACTGGAGCATAGAACCCGACCCGGCGCAGTTTAAGCGCACCGTCGCCCAAGGTGCGGGCTGCCCGGCCGACGGTCCCTCGTTCGCGCTCATCGACTGCCTCATGCAGACGCCCAGCAGCGAGTTCCTGCGCATCCAGCAGGAGAGCAAGGTGCGTGAAACGCCGTTTCTTTCCGCCCCGTTCACCGACATCACTCAAGACGGTGCGAGGGCGCCATTCGCGAGCTCTGCAAGGGGCTGCCGCGCAACCGAAAGATTTTGGAAAAAGATGAGTTATCGGCAGCCCCGTCCCTGGCAAAGAATGAATAACTCCCGTCTATGTAAATACTGTGCGCAGGGTGAGCGAACTTTCACCTCTTTCATACCCATTATCATCGCTCGGCTCTGTTCTGAGGATCGCGCGCGGTGGATAAAAGACATTTCTTAAAGCGGTTGCCTAAAATATTATAATTGATGGAACAAGCCAGCTGGTCTACAACGAAGAGAACGGAAAAACACTTTTGCGAGAATCTTTTCTTGATTACCGTCCTTTAACTATGCAAGAGCGGGCGTCTATATGAACCTTCGCAACTATACGAACGTTATACGCCATAAACACCGTACCAAGCTCGGCATGAAACCAAGTGGTAAGCTAACGCAGCATTTGTTCACGCAGAACTTGTGTGTGGTTCTGAGCATGTTTGGAAGTAATGAAGCATGAAAAAATTGCTAAAAAAATATGAATAAATTCGCGACCGTACTGTGCACTTGCAACGTACGCTATATAAAGAAAAAGTGGAAGAATTGCGAGTTGATGCTTTGCGCGCTACACAGAAGGCCCGAAGAAGCCGCACACCACGCGAGTGGCATGAACCAATGAAGGAATTCCGGTGGTTTAACGCGCGTATGCCAATAGGTAATGCTTGGTGAACCGGAACTGTGGACGGGTACGCTGGGCGCAGGTGTTCGGCGACTTCCCAGTGCGGACGGCGCCCGTGGTGGAGAAGTTCAACCCGCAGGGAGCGTTCCTGCCGGACGAGCCGGCCGCTATGCTCGAGCGCGGTGAGTTCCGCCGTGTACCGCTCATCGCCGGCGTCAACAAAGACGAGACCGCCTTCTTCTTCCCCGGTGAGTTGACGCGGCGTCGTCCCACTGGCGATCACTAGAGGCGCGAGGTGTCTGTTTCAAACTTCGCGAAACGAACAGGCTTGTAGCCATGCCGTGCAGAGAAGAACGCTTCAAAGCTGTAAAACGGTTAAATGAACATTTCCTGACCCTCAAAAGATCTGTAGCTCGGGAGAAGGGTGTACGAGCCGAACTAGGTTAAGGGGAAGGAAGGTAGGGGACGAAGGTGGCTGCAGCACAGGGTCTCATTTACGAGAGCAGGTGAAATGGGCCCATTTATATTAAATTCTTGCTTGGTGAACCTGAACTGCTTGGTGAAGTGAGAAAATCAGAACGAGCGAACGGGGCCACCGTATATATACAGGGTCTCCCATTCTTAATTTGAACACAGTTACGGTCTCCAAATCGTCATTGCGTCCGACCCGACCGCGCATTGAATATAAGCGAAGCACCGTGCGAAGCACCACCTCCATGTCCCTCTGTTCTTGAATCACTTTGCTCAGATATGCGGCTGCGTCGGACGCAATGTTACTTTGTAGACAGGGACTGTATTCAAAATAAGAGTGGACGGCACTGTACGTAACTTAATCGTTTGTCCGATCAGTTGGGGAGACCGCGTCGAGCTTCAAGAACAGGAATTTCCGCCTCCAGTGAAGCGGGAGTGGGGGCGTTCTTATGAGGCGACCTTCGTTTGCTTTCGTTTGCTTTCGCATTGGGGAAGTTTTTCGTGATTTTCCAGTAGAAAACGCCCAAAAATGGCGCCCGGAGAGTGTGCTGCCGTTGTGCAAGGGCTGTCAGAAAAATTGGACATCTTCCATGTCTTGCATTCGTAATGCAGAGCTGAGTACTTAGCAGAAGAGTTTTACTTACAAGCCAACGCAATTGAGGCTGTTCATAGGCATAGGCCATATTTATTCTCTTTATCTTGTAAAGAGCAAATCCAGGTCGGATACTTCCTTGCTATCTGGTTTTGTTTGGTTTATCGGGTTTTACGTCCCAAAGCGGCTCAGGCTATAGGAGACGCCGTAGTGGTGGGCTGCGGAAATTTCAGCCACCTGGGGTTCTTTAACGTGCACTGACATCGCGCAGCAGACGGGCGCCTTACTTTTCGCCTCCATCGAAAAGCGGCCGCCGTGGCCGGATCTATCTACTGAATGAAGTTAATGCCTGCAATATGAACTAATTTCTCGAGGCCAGCACTTTCTAAAACTTCACGTCATTTGACTGCTAATAGTTACCGCTTGGAAGAGGCAAATTTCGACACTTTTTCGCAAAAAAAAAAAAGCTGCTGTTTTCATTCTCCAAACCAGTAGCGTAACCAACTTTCATTGATTTCTCTCCTTCTGTTCCCAGTTTTGTCTGCGTACCTGCGGGATCGATCGGCTCGCAGCTCCACTTATGTGCGCGACCAGTTGCTCCCGCGATTTCTGAGCAGTGCGCTGCGCTACAGCCGTCCTCCGCCGGACGTCGTGGACGCTGTGGACGAGACCTACTTCCGGGACATCAATCCGCTCGACACCGGAGCTATCATCAGGGCTTTCATCAACGTAAGCCGCACTCCCTTTCTTTTGCTTTAGTTTCCTTCGGAATAGAGACAAATTTTAACATATACTGCTATTCGGGTTCTGTAACTACGTCTCAATGCTCGTTGCTTACAGGGCCAGTCCGGCGTTCAGTAGAGCCCCAGCAGAGGTGCCCCTATAGCATGATGCATGATGGACACGTTCGGCTGATGTACAGAAGTGAAAACAACTGTTGATGTGTATGATACTCGTATATGAAACAACTTTGCAGAATTTTCTGCATGGCTGACTCATGAAGCTGTGTTCAATCGTGCAGGCGACGCAATGAATGACACCGGAGGATCAAACATGCGCTGGTTGCTTGCCGCGTTTTGCCTAACCTAGCGCTCAAGTTTTCCTCTGCTGAGTTTAACACACTGAGTTTAAGTGGAACATCGAGAGCATACTGCCAGGGGCTCGCGAGTTGGCATCTAAATGACGCAGATGCTAAGTTGAGCGAATTGACCATTAATGTCACCACATTTTGACATGGGACAGCCAGCAAATCGTTTCTACTTTTGGAACTTGGAAGCAGGCAAAGCAACAACCTGCCATGGTGGTGCAGAGGCTTTGGCGTTCGGCTACCGATCCCAAGATCGCGGGTTCGATCTTGGCTGCGGAGCCTGCATTTCGATGGAGACGAATTGAAAAAAAAAAAAAAAAAAAGAAAAAAAAAACATGAGCTGTGCGATGTCATGGCACGTTAGACCATGCCAGGTGGTGTAAATTAATCTAGAATACTCTACGACAGTCATAGCCCATGCGTCGCTTTGGGCATTAATCCCCATAATATTAATAGCAAGCCAGAGTCGCGTAGTAGTAGAAGGAGAACATGAGCAGTGCAGTTTCTAGACACTGGAATTGCCGAATTGCGTTAATCACGTATAGCTTCACCTATCTACCGCTAGGAACGCAAATGTACGCTTCGAGCTAGAAACGAGTGTGCGCAGAGGCACTCCTTCAATCTTTTTCCGCCCCATGCAGATGTCGACGGATGCCATGTTCGTGTCGGGCAACCAGGTGGCATTGGCCAAGTACTCACGCTTTGAGTCGCCCACCTACATGTACGTGTTCGAGTACCGAGGAGACACCAGCCTGCTGGACGCACGACTCGGCTTCCAGAGGCAGTCCTACGATCTGGGTGCGTTGTCCGGAACTCCCGACGCAGGCACAGCCGGCACGGCACAAATATCACTCGCCTTCCGGGCAAATAATGATAACGCGCTCGAAGCAATCGTTCACTCTGTTCGTGTTCAGTGTCCCAGTTTACCCTATGAATCGAGTTAATAATTGTGCGCGTAACATCACGGCGGCAGTCGTCCACGCGTCGAAATACAGACCGAGTAAATGCAAGCAGGATACTGTGCACAAATTATCGCGGATTTCTAAGTTTTGCTTTTTTTTTATGTGTTAGGTGTACATTCTCCGGCTGCTAATAGCTTGCATATGCGATTGCCTGTTAACATTTAGAGCATTGAATAACACTGGGCACACCAAGACTATGAGAACTGCGAATTTCAGGGCAGAAAATAAGTTTTGTAGTCTATAGAGCAAGCTGTACAAGTTCTGTGAAAAGGGCGAAGTGCGTTTCACGAGTCTAGAATATATGTTATCAGTCATTGACTTCGATTGCAAAGCCAAGCTCTGTACCATATAGCTAGGGCTGGTTTTTATTAAAAATTTCAATTATACAAAATGTCGACAATCTTTACGAAGAGGCCGCACTATACTTCATTGCTGCCTTCGCGTCATCGAAAGCTCGCATGTGGTATGTGTATGCCATTATTCTAACCTCCCTTGAAATGAGAGCTAAATTTTCTCTTTTGCAGGCGTGTCGAATGGCGATGAGCTTATCTATCTATTTGACGTGACGGCCGACGGACTGCGGCCGCTTTCCAGCCTCGACTCGCTCGTGAGCAGCAGGATCATCAGCCTCTGGACAGACTTCGCCAAAAGCGGGTACGAAATATATCCGAAATGTTTCTTCCAACTTTTGCTATCCTCTGATTTGCTACCTGCATCCTAAGTGGTGCACGTAGCAAATGCATCCATACCCCATCTGTGTATTTTAGCAGCGTGGCCTCTAGAAAAAAAAAAAGTATCGTGATTTTTGATCCTCAACTGCATTCGTAGAAGGCGTCAAATGCCGTAAACCAGAAGATAGCAAGGCCGTGAGCTTAATCTGTATTTAGCGGAGTACACGTTAGGATGTAGTTTAAGAATTGACTGTTGGACCTGTTTGCATAAAATTCTACAAGAAGAGCGCTTGTCCTATTTGCCCTTGTCTTCTGCGCTTTGAATTTACAGATCATAGAAGATGCAACAGTGCGAGTGTTTTTTTTTTCTTTTTTTTGGAGCGGGCGCTGAGGCAGTATATTTAAAATTGGAGTGCTCTGGCGGTTTCACACTTCTCTTACTAATCGTAAAAAAAAAAAAAAAATGAATAAACAGCGCTTCAAATAAGGCCGACATGTGTAGCTCACTTTCGCATCATGGTCCAGCACAAGCTTCTGCCAGGCATGACTTATACTTCCGTCCGCGGTTTCTCTTGAAGATACCAGCAAAGTATGTTCAGAATAAAATGCGAGTCTTTCTACGCTACTCAAACGCTGCCATTTCTATGATTGTGGCTTTGGCATCTCCATGGTCTTCCAAAGAAAAAAAAACTAAGCGAGAAGACCTACTACAGGTATAGAAAGAAAGTGTGTGCCGTGCTACGCACATGTGGCGTATTTGACCATCCCTGAAATATTTGAGACAGCTCGGAGGAACGCGACTCCGGTGCTTCTTTAGCGCGTGCTGGAAGAACATGACTTGCTTGTTTTGCGGTTACAATGGGCATTATATGAAATGGAAAAAGTTGCCGCAAGCCCGAAAGAGGTAGACTACGTAAAAAAAAAAAAAAAGAAAAAAAGAACAGCCCACAGTGACAATTTGCAAGAGCAGAATTCTGTTTCGTTAGAACTCCGATTGGTTGTTCTGCCTGCGCTAAGTGTTAACTGGCCTTCTCTCATGCTTCCTCGCGCAGAATGGCACCACAGTACCCAAACTTCGAGTACCCCGCGTGGCCGCGTGCCACTCCCAGCAACGTGTCGGCGTACCGCATCGGCCGGTCTCTTCAGCCGGGCCCCGAGTACCGGGTCGAGGCGACGCGCTTCTGGTCGGGCATTTCGCCCGCGCTCCTGGGCCAACGGAGCGGGGAAAGCGACAACTCGCGTTCGGGCGCCATCTCCACGCCTCCAGGCTACGTGGAGCCGCTGTACCGAACTTTGGCCTGGAGCATGGTGGCTGTAGCCATAGCGCTTGCGCTGGCTCTCGTCGTCCTCCTGGTGGTGCTCTACAACCAGAAGAAGAGCCAAAGCTTCCGCGCCAGCTCCGACCTGGACAACTCGCGCATGTCCACCGGAGGATCCACGCTCTACTGACGACCATACTCCTCCGGTGCTGACCGAAAGGGGTGCGCAAAAGACCCGCAGGACCAGACTGTGACATCACTCGCTTCGCTCGCCCGCTGATAAGGGCTCTGGAGCGAAGAAGATGAGGCGTGCGCGTATCCTGCTAGCTCGCTGTAAGGACGAAACAAACGAGCAGAACTCTAAACTTGTGCTGATAGGCTGGGCTCTAGCTTGGGGGGATACTATTGCCCGCCCGGTAGCGACTGCGCTGTTCGTTTCTTCCAAGAAGACACTAAGGCTCCGAGTCTTCGGTTGAAATCTTGCAGGACCACTTTGAATGTTTCGGGCGAGCCTGCATATATGGAGACCATTCGAGCACAAAAATGTCGCCACAAGGAACAGCCATGCGCGGGCATGGTTGCGCTGAACAAACACGATAATCGTGCTAGCCTCAAGTACGGGAGTTTTTTAATGACACCTCGGATGAGTGCCGCAGTCGACATGTGCTGTCTATGTACTTAAACTGTGCCGCGCACAAAGGAAATGTAAAATCACTAGATCAGCCGACCTCACACGTTGCCTTTTCAGCTACACCTCATAGGACATTTTGAACGGCAAGTAGGTCTCCCTTTCACATCGCAAGAAACATAATCCAGCTTGGCTGTAGCGTAATTTCATCGCAAAAAAAAAAAAAAAGAAAAAGATGGTACTGCGAGCATATGTGGCTATTTCACAGTGCGTACTCTCATTTTCCGTAAGTTACTGAGACAAAAGTGGAAAACGCGCTGTCGAGAAGAGCAACTTGATGGGATCTACGAAGTGGTTACGCTTTCAACTTGGAATTTGATGTAGCAGGTATAACTTGTAGGCAAGCAAACGTCAGCAGACTTTGCTAGATACAGCTCTATTTGGGAACGTTTAAAGTTGCTTTGGAGTCGCAAAGCCTGAATTGGTTTGCCATTCGGTTGTGAAATTTTATATTTTTGTATATCTTTTCTTGTTCGTAAAAGGCCAAATATAGCGAAGCTTCCTCACCGTCATGCAAACAAGAATGCCATGAAACGTAAGCGTCGTGTACACACATCGCGCCAGCAGGCAGAGCAGAAAGGCAAGATCAAGACTGCAGGGACGATGGCAGACCGAACTTTAAGACAAAATCGTGTTCTTTTCAAATGGATTATAGTTAACCACTATAATCATCGTCCATACCCTCGTACGCGCACATTAGGACGCATTGCAGAGAAGAAGAGTCGTATGAACACGTTAGCAGCTATTATGTGTTAGTGCAAACCAGAAAATATATCCTGCAAAAGTGGTTCAGTCGCCCGCCGTAGGTTTGTCCGCGCGAGTATAATCGCCAAGCTGCCGTCTGCAGCACATCACGTGCACACATTAAGGAGAGCTGCCACAGGAATGCACTGGCATCCATGATGGCTTTGACAAGTGTCTCACCTTGTAGACAAATCCATGTTCACTTGCATCAAGACACTCAGTGCACATAGGCTCCCATCGCAGTGCAGCTCCTCTGTAGTGCTTTTACTTTTCTTCCGCGTGATTTTTTTGCCCTTGTAGCGGGCTGCCGTCCAGCGTGGTTTTGAGAGATAGTCGGAACCTTGTAATTCGTTTGTGCTTGGTGAACTCTGATGCACACGACCGTTCCGACTCCTACGCTTCCGATGCCTATCTCCTACGACGGCAGGCGTAGATGAAGCGACGGCTGCGCACTTACTCTACCATCGTTCGGAGAATGCGTTATAGGGCATTAATTTTAAAAGTAAATACATTAGTCAGGCAAATGATGGCATAAAACTCGGTCCTTTTATCTCAATACCAGTTAACACTGACCTTTTTATTTTATTTCCTCTTCACGCAGTGGCGTATTTTGCGAAGTTCTGCAAGTTAGAACTGCCGCCTAGTGAGCTCTGCAGCGTTACTGGTTTCCAGCGGTGCATCCTATTTCAGTTCTGCAAGACAGTAGAAAAGGAGGCTCATGTACACGGTCGTCCACTTCTACCTTGAACACCGCTCTGCGTGGCCAGCGCTCCACGGAGCGCCTCTCGCGGGTGCCTGGGGAACGAGCGCGCAAGCGCAGTGACAGCTGTAGGTGGGGCCTCCGCAGCGTCGTCTGCTTAAGCGGCGGCTCCGCCAAGGCGCGCCTTGGCGGAGCCGCCGCTTAAGCAGACGACGCAGCGGAGGCCCCACCTACAGCTGTCACTGCGCTTGCGCGCTCGTTCCCCAGGCACCCGCGAGAGGCGCTCCGCGGAGCACTGGCCACGCAGAGCGGTGTTCAAGGTAGAAGTGGACGACCGTGTACTTACTTGGCTACCGGTGCTTGAAGCATAAATACGAGCAGTGACTCAGTGTCGGTTCTATGTTTACTCGATATGACAAGAGGAATATATCTAACCAGCTTACTAAACATTTTCTTCATATTTGTGATCAGTAGGAATTGGTAGTATAGTGTAGTAACATGTCATACGACTGAAGGCCGCGTCTTCTGCGTGTAGCAACGGGAGTGTGTGGCATTAGTTTTGTTACTTTTGTAGAAAAAAAAAATAACGATCTCGCAGCTGCTGTCGTTAGAAAACATAATTTCTTTATCAGTAGTAGGTTCTTATGATGTGCGTATACTTTGAATGCAACCCTGAAAACGCGTGTAGCATGTATACATGGCGGTACTTCATTGTGGTTTTCTACTAAACACAGCCTACCAGTCACGTGCCAGGCAAATCGAGATTGCAGTGCACGAGACTACAGGCCGCGGAGAATGCTCTAACACAGACAACGAACCTTTTGTGCCTCTGTTTCTTCCTGCATACGCATATTTGTACATATGACATATCCTTAGCATGTGTTTCATACTGCCGCCCCACCAGTCATTGTTGCCACATGTTCTCACACGTTTTATTGTGTCGTGTACAAAGAAAACTGAATAAAGTTTAGCAACATTGTTAGCTCAACAACGTCTGGTTTGCATTAAAATGCGCGAGCTTCAAGTGGACACTATGACGTTTCCGTATCGTAGACAATCACCGCTGTGCTTTTCTTTTTGCGATCATGGCGGAACAGGCAGTCTCAAAGAGTGTAGCGTGTGCTACATATTTGAATGCCTTAATGCACTATAAAGGCAGCTAATGCTTTCAATGCCAAAATGAACACAGTGAAGAGCTCACATCCACACATTGACATATACAGCTTAGTTGGAAACTGCTGATAGTGGCGTGAAAAAACTTCCGCGGAGTAAAAATGTGATAGCTTTGTTCCTGGATGGAACCACCATCAAATTCTGCGAGGTTTCACGGCGTTCCAGCAGCCATTCCACGGTCCTTAAAGAAAGAAGAAAGGAAAGACAGAAAGAAAGAAGGAAGGAAAGAGAGAAAGAAAGAAAGAAAGAATGTTTCTTTCTATACGAGAGGGCTGGAGAAGAAACGGCGGAAACAAAGGAGGCGGCAGTGCACGGGAGCGCACCGAGAAGTGCCCCTTCCAAAAGCTGTTTCAGTCGCCTGGCATACCGATGACAGACTCTCCCAGGCCACCGCGTGCATATTCACATTGCTGATCAGGGGTGAAAAAGTGATGAAGTGCGTAGCAGTTTTCAAAGGCAGAGCTGCATAATGCTTTCTGGCAAAATCATGCTAAGCCGGAGGCACAGCCTTGCAGGAAAACTGCTTCGAAGCCTACTATGCTGAAGACAGCACCGTATTAACAATCCTAGAGCGGAGAGGCATCAGTTTCTAAAAGGCACGGAGCCAAATGTCGCACGTACTGAGGCGCAAGGCTTACCATTTTAAGGGACGATACCAGAGACGTGTCTCACGGTGTCGTTCCCGGTACCCGCACGCCACCGCCCACTTGACAAAGCGGGTGCTCAATGTCTAATTTTACATGGCTGGGTGGAGTAATTCCCCCAGTCAATTCGCTTTCTCCTCCATGAGAGCGCACTCTGGCCGGCCTGAGAGAGTAACGTTCTTTGCGGCAAGCACGTGAGCGCGAGTGCATTCTACTGAGACGTATACTATGATATGCTGAAGCTTACTAGACTAATCTCCTTTGAAACTATATCATGGTAAAAAGAAAGTAACGCGGTGATCACCCTGAAGACAAACGAAATGATCATGCAACTCCCATGTAAGCCGAAATAAAGAAACGCGTTCATAACTGAAGTGCAGATGCCCTGTTGCGGAAAAAAGAGACTTTGATGTTATGCTCTGGTGTAATCCTTCATTATTTTAACTATATCGCGGTACTACGTGTAGTGAGTGCGTAAGAGTAATTACTCGACGCGCTTAGGCACTGGTGCTGTTTCTGCTTTCGGGACCCTGCATCTGTGCTAGCCGAAGAAGCGCGCTGCATTAACCCCATATTCCAACCATGCAGAAACCGAACTCTTTTTGCCCACAAAGAAAAAAAAAAAGAAGTGTTCAACGCTGCTGAACCGAATGTAGCGAAAGCATTAGCTGCGGGTGACCGAGCGTTCTTCTTCTTCTTCGAGGCTATTCAAGGTCATTCGTGATTGCAGTCACGGACTACGCGACGTGCCGAAACCTGGCGTAGTATTGCTTTCGCAATAAAAAGTGACAACGATAGCATCGCAGCATCGCTTCTTCGAGCGCACTTGCCTCGGGGACCATCTGGACCCAACCGCTACAAACTGTGCACTCCCGGAAGTTCCTACTGTGGCTCAGGCTCACATAGGCAGCATTCATCTTGAGCTGCAGGTGAGCGCGGTAGTTTTATGTTACAATAGAGTGGAATACTGATAAGTCACTTTATCCTGGAGAAAAGATGTAAAAGAAACTGCGGTGGAGCCACCGCCAGTACCACAACGATGTCGACAAAGACGACAGGAGCGCGAGCGCATGTTAGACGGTATTTAGAGAAGCCGTTACAGCAGCTGGGTCTTAATTTGAGCAGCCAAATTTTATTATCGTTCGGTGCCACCATGCTTGGGTACAGCCACAGGCATGTTTTTAACGCCATTCAAAACTTCTTAGTAGAAACAAAACGTCTACCTCGCTAATATGCTTTGAAGTTTTAATCTGTACATATAAATCTTACTATTCTTCTATGCGTGCGTTAGTATTTACTCTTTTATATTTTGGTTTATCATATTTACATTTCCTTCTCTATTCCCTAGCATTTATTTTTTATTTTTGCGATGTAGTTATACATCTCAAAATCTAATATCTCTGCACCCCACTTCTTGGCCGATCCCCCTGTGTGGGTATGTGCCATCACATTAGAAGAGAACAACAACAACAACAATTTGGCAAGAACAGCATGCGTGTGATTAGCGAATGACCAATCCCCCACTGTGGTTACGTGCCATGCCATCAGGGAGCGAAAAGAAGAAAACGCCAGGCAGCTACCGGGAGCACGAGCTAGTGACGAGCGAAAGAAGCATCCTATGGATACCGTGACAGCACAGCCACTTTTACCCGATGGTCAGTCCCATTTTATTCGTCTCTCAGGCGCATAATGAAGCGTTGCGGTCTACATCCAAGCGGTGGTGTGAAAGAAACGCGAGGGGCTTGTGTTAAAGCGGTGTGTGCGTGTGTGGGGTGGGGGGGGGGGGGGGGGGGGGAGCGCCCTTTTTCTGTGTGCATGCCTATGGCTGTGAATCAATGAACCTTTGTAGTGCTTACTGCTCCCCTCTATATATAACAGGGGGGATCGGGGTTGCTTCAGTTGTAAGTAATACTAATCCGTTCCCTTACTAATGCGCTGGGCTACGCCAGTTTCTTTTTCGAAAGTTTTTCTCTCGGTTCCTAATGATGGCCTTTGCTGCTATTGCAGTGCCCTCTGGCATTTTGGCTAAATAGTAGGGCCGCGGATTGGAACTTACGCGTCCTGACATGCCTCTAGACAAAAGCGGAATCATCCTGCCTTGTCTCGACAGGAGACGCTCGACAGGAGTTTAACCGATGCTAGACTGATATACACTACTTTTGATCCTAATAGTATTATAGGGCAATCGTGCGTACTATGCAGTATATAGCAAGGTACTTTTCAGGCGCTTTCATGCCTCTTGCTGCGACAGAAGGCTTGCATGCCTACGTAGTAACGCCGTAGCTTTGGTCTATATAGATGAGGTGCTGATGTAGATGTGGCTTTTTGTTTACTTGTCACCTAATGTCTTGACAACTACATCGACGAGAAGGACCCAGTTTTTCGTCACTTCTCTATCGGTACAGGCCAGGAGGAATTTTCAGTACAGCTGCAGCAGCCAGAAAGCACCGCCCTGCACGAAGTGGAACATGCTCCGTTGCTTGCGACGATGCTGCTGACAACAGATGCCACGTCGTCAGCTAGAATGTGCACGCTACCTGTGGCCGGTGTTCTTGCCTCCATGTGTGCCACATGCGTGGCGGCGATCGGCTTTGTCCTGCTGTTCCTCCAAGAGGAGGGAGACCGGCTGTGCCGCAGCAGCCAATGCCTGGAATTTGCCGGGCTGCTGAACGCCAGCCTGGACCTAGCCGCCGATCCTTGCGACAGCTTCTACGACTTCATTTGCGCCAACTGGAACAGCAACAACACATCCGGGGTAAAGTTCACAATTTCGCATTAATAGTAAACAACAGATCGACATAAACTGTTCGTGATAGAGCACGAATTTTCGTCCTTCAGACCTCTAATGAGACGCACAACTGGAAACGTTCATTGTAGACTGAGTCATCCTGTGTAAAGCACTCTGACAGTGAGCACGAGACAATAACAAAAATAACAAAGCGGCGACCGATTTCGCGCTGTGAGGAAAAGCCATCGGTGATCATAACTCTGGTAATGCCTCGCCGTGGTGGTGCAGCGGTTGGGGCGCTCGACTGCTGGGCCCAAGAATGCGGGATCGAGTCCCGGCCATGTCGGCCGCTTTTTGATGGACGTGAAAAGGAAGGCGCCCGTGTGCTGTACGATGTCAATGCACGTTAATGAACCCCAGGTGGTCGAAATTACTCCGTAGCCCTCCACTACGGTGTGTCTCATAGCCTTAGTCACTTTGGGACGTTTAATCTCATAAACCGAACCACATAATTTCTGGTTCTGGTAACTGTAACAGCAATAATAACGCAATTAAAATAAGGTTGCAGTTGATTTTAGCATCTTCAGCAGCGAAGGGGGCCATGCGAGATCCCCTTTAAGCCTTCGGTCAGCTAGGCTGGCTTCACCACATGAACAAAGTTGCACTGAACACCGGCTTTTCCGCATAATAGAAATGTCGCGATGAAGAAGAAGAAGAAAAAAAAAAAAAAGACATGCCAGGCCGAAGGCCACTTTCAAGCGGACCCTACGTTCACCTTGTCAAATGGTGTAATAGCGCAGTCAGCAGGTGGGAAGTGACGTGTTGCCGAACAGCCTCCACGCGCAAAAAAAAAAAAAAAAAAAAATCGTCACAGGGCTATTAGGAGAAGCGCCGCTCCCAGGGCAGAGGGGTGCAGTGCGATCTATCAAATTTCCGCCCAAAGAGATTTCGATAAACGAGAACAACGCTGGTATATTTTGCATGAGAGATTTTAAGGAGATATTCTGAGAGTCAGACATCAGCAGTAATTCGATATATCAGGGTTCAATATCTCCGGGATAGACTGTAAAACCATTCCGTGAGCACTTATATGTTATGCATGTTTTTGCGACAAGCTTTCAGAATTTTTTCAAGAAACTTGCAAAAAAGCATTCCATTGCTTTCTCCTGACATTAGGTAAGGGCAACTAAATTTATCTTGCTTATAATATAACTTGAGTTATGTTCCATTCCATTGCTTTCTCCTGACATTAAGTAAGGGCAACTAAATTTATCTTGCTTATAATATAACTTGAGTTATGTTCCATTCCATTGCTTTCTCCTAACATTAAGTAAGGGCAAATAAATTTATCTTGCTTGTAATATAACTTGAGTTAGGTGATGAAGCTGGCCCTTCAGAAACAGGAATACAAACTTCTCTTGTTTCTGAAGAGGCAATTTCGAAACACTTTAACTCAACTTCTTGATATGCAGGATGATTTTGTTACCCTTCTCGAATTCCTTGATGTGAAGCGGAACCAATGACATGCATTTCAGCAAGTTTCCTGCAGCAAATGTTCTTCATAGCTTGTCACCGAACCCTTACATAATGTATTACATACGCATTCAAAGAATTGTTTTACATGAAATAAATTGTACATTTAAAATCGGGCCACAAAATGCTTTTTTTTTCTTGAAGATTTTATAACTGTGAGTTCATTAAAATAAAAAAACTAGAATACCAGTTTCCCCTCTATATGACCGTTAGGCACGCGCATCCTTTAATTGCGATCGGGATAAGCATCTGCCAATGCGCAGTCGAAAGTTCGGATGGCGCCGTTTATTTCAAAGTACATGTGCTTGGAAACACTAAAGATAATCTCGAAAGGAATTCCTTGAAGCACCCTATGTTGCACGATCTGGCCGTGACAGGTGTTAGTTTGCAGTGTATGCAGTCTTTCTAAATGTAGCCCAAATTTCCTTCTTAAGGTTTTTCTATGCCCTACACAAAGTTCACATGCTTGTTGCCATAGAAACGCGCAAAATTGCATTGCAGTAAACATCCCTTAAAACTTCTGCCGTTTTCTCCTCCACCACCTCATCTCTGTTCTGTCTTTTAGCGCATTCTTCTGTCTTAAACTTTGGGAGAACTTTTAGATCGCGAATTATATGTTATACGTTCGTCTCGGTCCGTGCATTCTTGTCTGTCCGTCCGCCAGTCCGTCTATATTTTCATAAAATTCAAATCGAAGAAAGGTGAAACGTTCAATGGGATTTGAACCAATACCTATTTGGCGCCAAGTTGAAAGTACGCATGGTTGAATCGTTGAATTCTTTAACCACTTAGCTATATTCGCAAGCCTGCCAACATTCTCTCTTTTCCCAGCCGCTTAGGTTCAGTGGGCGTACTTCGCATGGAAGCACTAAGCCTTTGTAAGAGTTTCACGTTTATTTTCCGAGCACATTTCGTACAGTTCGTGACGATGTGAATCAATGTAGGAAAGCCAGCTCCCCCCGCCATTTTGTGGTCGATTGCTGCTGTACAGCCATTATTCTCACCTTGGTAAGATTATGATTTTTTTTTTCTGTCGGCGTGCACATATTTCTTCTTTTTTTTTTTTTTTTTGCACGCAGTTTTATCACAAAATTCCTGATAATTTGAATAAGACAACGCTTATGATTTGTGCTGTCTGCAACAGATGGCGCCGCACATCCACAAGGCGAGTGCTTCGCTAATATTTTGTTCAAATATATCTTCTTGCAGTAGGCTTACGATTAAAAAGCTGCATCATCCCAGTACAACAGCCTTTTCCTCAGAATAAAGAAAATTATACGGGCAGAAGAGAAGTGACATGATTGAGTAACCGCTATAACCTCTGCTCTGAAAAAGTTGCTCCTTCATACTAGAGTTGCGTTTTTTCCTCCTAACTTATATGCTTTCGGTGTCAGCTTGGTGGACCTACACTCAAGTTTTGCGCAGAGTTGGAGCAGGGAATTTTGCCGCGAGTCTCTGGGAGTGGTCAAAGGAAATTAGTTTTCCTTTATATGGCACCAATATACGCGGGGCGCTCCCATGTGCCAGTAGCGCCAAGAACAAAATCCAAACGTGAGCTTTAGGAAGGTAGCAGGGATTGATGGAGAAGAGGAGAAAAAGAGGCTCGTAGGTCAGATTTTGCACGGCGTTCGAGGTACGTAGGATCGCCTCAGAACATAATGCTGACCTACCATCTCCGCAAACATATTCGGCGGATAAAAGTAATGTCGCGCGTCACTCGGACAGGCCTCGTGGACATTGGGTCGAAACTTATACCACTATGTCCGATTTAGCGGGAGCGCGATCGGCTTTGCATGAAACCGACGAGAGGTCCAGCTGTGGACCAAAAGTGAGAGCAGGAATACAAGCTAGAAAACACCGCATTTAGGCATGTATTTATGCAGTCGGGGCGTAGAACAAATTAACGTGCTCTCATTTTTTTTTTATTTACCGTGCAATCGTTTTAGAGCAACTATACAGGTACGAAAGTGACATCATCTCTGTTGAAATTTAAAACCTATATGCTCTGAATTAGAACGATATATTAATGAATTACTCAAATACAAATTACAATCGCAATAAAATTTGTACGTATAATATAATGAACAAATTGCATTGAGATCCGCACATGAAAAATTCAACTGCTGCGGTAGCGCATAAATGCGGCGCTTAAACGTGCCCCCTTCACGTGGGACGTGCATCCGTGAGGTGAGCCGTCAATGCATCTGAATGTTAGGACCGTCCTGCACTAGCTCGTCAATAACAGTGTATGGGAGGGTATAGGCCAAGCACAAATTGCTCCATGCTGAATGTCAGAATAAGGCAAGACGTCCCTCGGCCTATACCTTGACAAAAAGAAAAATAAAAGAAAGAAAAGAAAGCGCGTAGTGAATTCACAGAAGAAATAATTAAAATAAATTTGTTTCTCTTTACATCTGTGTCTTGTAAACCATTCTTGCACAAAACATGCTATATTCGCAAACTCAACTGGTGCCTGATGATTACCTCTAACGATTGAACCCCCCCCCCCCCCCCCCCCGCCTTTTTCTTTTCCCCTCCTGAAAAAGAAACTGCTTCTAAGTCTTATTTTGCAGCAATTCTTTTTGTCGTGTACATTGCAGGCAACCATTCATCAAAGGTGGCAGCAAAGGTTCAGGAGTGACGTTATTGAAATCAACAGAAAGACTCACGTTCCAAGCAAGGGCCAAACTGCTGAGCAGAAGGCGGCCATGTTCTTCCAGTCGTGCGAAAAGATCGTTGCCCAGAATGCAAGCGAAGGGCGTAGACTAAAGCAGGCGCTCACGGAAGCGGGTCTCTTCTTTCCAGCCTGGACACATCCTTCCCAACTGTTGAACGCCACGCTATTTCTAAACGCACGGATGCGTCTCGAGACGATGGTGCACGCTTCCGTCTCCAAATACCAAAGCAGCCCCGGCGACCTTCCAGACTCCTCCGACGCTTTGCTTCTCTACATGCGCCCCAGCGGCGCTTTCTTTGAGTGCGCTTCGCTCAGAAAAGCAGATGCGCGCGAACGCTTCGACAAGCTGTACAACTCTGTGCAAGGATACCTGGAAAACGAACAGGTCATTGCGATTCCCGTCTACGAGCTGTACGCACTACATCAGGCAACATGCAGCCTGCTGATCAAGGCATTCAAGCAAAGTGACCAGGGTGTCGCAGACAACCGAGGCGAGGTACTATCGTCCATTTCGGAGGCAGAGTGGACAGATTTGCTGAAATCGTGTTGTGGCATGACAAGCCGTCACGTAAGGTACCACTTCCTTAGACCTGCTTTCCTGAAAGCGTACTTCAGTCTACCTGCTAGACTGGGACCTGCAGCCATGCAACGGTATCTGAGATGGTTCGTAGTGGCAACGCACATTGGAGCCTTCGACGCGCCATCCTTCGTCGGAAACTACGCAGACCTGGAGAATGCCACTGCGGAACGATCTCGTTTTTGCTTTCGCATAGTCCGTAGTGCCATGGGTGCAGCGTTCACCTGCCAGACAGTCCTGCGACCGTTTCACAAGGATGTCGTCGCGAACATAGAGAGCCTGTTGCCGCTCGTGTACGCCGGCTTTGTCTCGGTCTTTGCGAAGAATCCGTGGTTCAAGCCGGCATTCCACGTACCGGACTATCGAAACGACTCTGGCCTTGTGCTAGGAATCTTGGAGGCCTGCACGCCGCTGAGAGTTGATGAAGAATACGCCCAGTATGGCAATATGACAGCCAGCTTCTTCGAGAACTGGATGCTAGCTGCCCTAGCGATGCTTGTTCATCTCAGTGACAGTCGTGACATCCTTGTGGTGGAAGAACACGAAAAAGGCCGAGTTCACTGTAAGTTCTTTCTAACTTGAAAAGAAGTAGGTTGTACGGAGAGCGGAGCCGCCTAAGCCCTGAAACGTACCGTGCATATGTGTTCTCCTTCTATATGTGTGTATTTTCATTAGTAGTTAGTAGAAAATGAGCGCTCGAGTCGTCCGTTTCCCCTAATCCACGTTTGTACGTGCGTTCATACATAATGGAAGTATGAAACACCAACATGCCCAACAGTGTGTGCTATTTTAAGCTTAGCAGCAATTGCATGGTGATATACACAGAAAAGGCGTGCAGGCCACTGAACACAGCTAACATCTGTTACACACATAGAAGAAATTTCGATAAGACACGCAAGACATCTGTATCACAGCAAGCTAGGCGTTAAATGAAGGTACGAAGAATATACAAGCCGTTTTTATAAACGGCTAGCGCACAACCAGTCGGTACTTTTCAAGGCTTACGAAGGTGTCTGATACGCTGTCTTCGTATCTTCCACTGAGACCATTGATCAGGGCCTTGTACACTAGCCTGATCAAAAGACTGAAGAATATTTTTTGGAGTTTTACGCCACAAATTCACGCCACGACGTACAGACGGGAGCAGGCTTGTCTCGCGCAGAGCAAACGAAGCAAAATTTTATAGCAGGTACGGTACCGTGTTTCACGGTCAGTTCCTGCGCTGAAGCGGAGCTGCATAGCAGTAAAAGCAAAGAGCGATCATCGTCACCATCAGCCTGACCCCACTTACTGCACGGCAGATGCCTCCCCCATATATTTGGTCTTGCGCCATCTGCGTCCACCTCATCCCCGAAAACTTCCTAATTTCATTCGACAGCCTAAATGTTTGCTACCACGTGCTACGTTCGCTTTAGGATCCAGTCAGTTACCCTTAGCGACCATCGATTATCTTTCTTTCGCAAGATTCCTCAAGTGGGGTCGCTAGTTATTAGTGTCGACGCAGAAACCGCTTCAGTGTCTTCTAGATCATAAACGCAGCATATTAACTCCGCAGTAATTGCATTCCAGCAACACCGTGTAATCAACATGCAGTGTGGTAAAGCCAACCTACCGAAATATTAAAGCGTGTTTTCAACATCTAATACCTCAAACCACAGTGCCGATTCCGACATTTCAAAACAGCTAGCCTTCCATGCCGATGGCCTTAAGTTTGACAACATGGTATTGCACCATACATTATGATGAGTGGACTGCAGCTAATTAATCGTATTTTGCCCTATATCACGTCAATGTCCGCCTTACCGCGCAACCCGCAGAAAGTGCCCACATCAAAGTATTTTTCACGGGTATTAAAAGAAAAATTCCGATTAAATAACTTAAAACACCTAGTATTTCACCACGAATGGATAAATGTAAGTGAGCAAGTACGTCGACTACTGGGAGCCTTCTATGGATCCAAGAGGATTCACCCGCAATAAACCGTTAATTAATTATTAACTAATTATTTAATTTATTTATTTCGCAAATACTGCCAGAATTTGCAGAAGGCCTTGGGAAGGAGTGGGCATACATAGTTAAGAAATTAAAACTGAAAAAAAAAAAGCGTTACAAGATACATGGAAGATGAAAAAGGCGAGAATACATTGATGGTCCGTGCCCTAGGTCACATAAGCATTGGAAACACAAAGGTGGTTATCGCGAACGTGTACTACTGCATCAAGAGACCAGATGCCAACTAAAACACAATACAGATTGATGAAAAATTGAATATGCCCTGAAGCTTCGGACCAGCAAAAACGCCTATAGCGCTCATAACATATAACACTCATAACAATTTACCAAGTGGCGTCCGGTTTTGGTTTGCCGCGGTCGATCCAGATCATGAGCGCGGTGACCAGGCTGAGAAGGTATGCTACGTGAGGCCATTCTGCAAGTGCAGGAATAGCTCCGACTGCGCTGGCTTGACAGAATGCACCTAAATCGGACCAGTGCCGTTGTGACATGTTTAATATTCTCCGCGATATTTAGAACTCCCTTCATGATCATTCTATCCGTTTCTCTTTGGTAACAGACGAGGACAGTGGGTCCACAGAAGAGTACCCGTATTACAGAACGCGCCCGCTGAGCGCCGACTTCGAGCTGCTGCCCGAGGCGGCTGCGCTGCCATTCTTCGGCGATGGCGCACCGCTGGCTCTACGCCTGTCCGTCGCTGGCGCCGTGGTTGCCGACGCACTGGCCTCGCTGCTTTTCCAGGAGTACGATGAATGGGACAACGAGTCACGCCGCGAGTTTGCTGTCCAGGTCCGTTGTCACTTGGGCCGCCGGATAACGTTGCCCGAACTGCAGCCCACGCAGCGACGAGCCATGCTCCGCTTTCTATCGCTCATGGCCCTGGCTTCGGCTCTGCAAGAGTCCGACGAGCACGTCTTTAGACAGGGAATCCAGGGTCTTCCGAGGAGTCTTCGCGGTACCCGACTACTATTTGCCGCCTGGTGTCTACAACATTGCGGTCGGCCGGGTGGCAGAGAGATGTGTAACCGGCCGCTGGCCGAGATGATGCTCTTCCACGACGCTTTCCTCTGCGGCCCGCCGGACGCCATGTGGAAAGATGAGGCGTGCGCCGTCCTTTTCAACTGACCCCATCAAGCCGAGCGTCCTGTTCGAAGGCTGCCGCGAAGCGTTTCATCAGAGCTCTGGCTTCACTCCTTAGACTCTCGTGCAGTGCTTAGTGCAGCTCTTCAGAGGCGACATGTTCGTTGACTGACTTTTTTTTTTTTTGTAGTTATCTGTTGTCGACCGCGAACAAGTGGCTCATGCACCGCATCCCACAGCAATGCCGGAGCAGGTGCGATCCATATCCCTTCTCCCTTCTCACCACGGCGAAAAAATGAACACGCGTGTTTTTTTTTTCGTTTTTTTTTTTTTTTCTTTTTTTCTGTACCTCTTTTAGGCAGCTGTACTTCATTTGTCACTAAGATCGACTGTGGACAGAGCCACCGGCTGGCTACACGTTCGAAGGTGGGAAATAAAAGTACAGTACTCCATGTAATCACTTTTTAAAGGCACAGAATGAAAGCAGACATATTAATGGGGCGCCCAGTCCACATTCTGTGATGACAATGCGTTAGTATTATCGCCCCTTTGTTTCTCTATGCTTCCATTTACTGCCGCCTTTGCATCTGCTATGCGTCTTCTTCGCGCCACGTCGTGACGCCACCCAACCTCAATTTGCAAAACAACTCCAAATAATCACTGCCAGTGAGTACTCAAAATATTTATTTTTTGTATTGTACCAGTTTTAGTTTAAGACAAGCAATGGTTTATAACGATACTTAAACATCCAGGAGTGGAACATAGGATGGATTTTTAAATTGCGGGGTTTAACTTGTCGAGGCGACACATCTATTAGAAGGGGCGTAGCTCATTACGCCCCCCCCCCCTTCCCCCTTCCCCTTAATTTACACCACCCGGGGCTATTAACGTGCTTCGGCATCGCACAATACGTGTCTTTTTTCGTAGCCAGCGACCTCGGGATGAGCTGCCGAACGCTAAGCCGCTGAGTCGTCAGGTGTAGGTAAAAACGTAGCCCCCCCTCCCCCCCCCCCCCCCAAAAAAAAAAAGAAAAAAAAAAAAGTCCCTCCGAAGATAAGGCGTCGGAAAAAACGTCCCCAGAAGAAAAGGCCCCTGGGGAAGCCAAAACTTTACCATTAGAATGCATCGTTTTAGAACTCACTTCGCAAAAAAACATTATTTGTTCCTTAGTTCCGTAGTTCTTTATGCACTTAATAATACAGGCCTCATCTTCCTGGTAATGTTAAGAAGTGTACAATAGGCTGGTAGAAATGGTAGTTTTCGTGTTCCACCTATGGTTGGAGGGTCACTAGAAGATCGCCGCAGATGTTATGGTGACGGACGTCAACCATTTCGATGGCGACAGTGTAGAATTATTGTCACACTTCTGGTGGTGATGGAGATGCTTAACCAGAGATGGTAGGCCCAGCCCTAACCGGTCGTTCACCGTGGCCCCCTCAAGCACTGTTCGCAGCGTCCGGATAGTCCGGCCCACTGAAGGGGGTGGTCAGCGAACCTTTTATCCGCAAAAAAAAAATGAAATAAAAAAATAATAGCGAAGACGAGAGCGCTGTCTACGGGGCTGATATTGGTATAACAGATCACACCACGACAGTGCAGCGTAGGCCATGTCATGAAGCATCGCACTACAAAACACTTCGACCAGTGATACCGTTGAAGCACAGCATGATCGAGAAAAGCACGTGCCCTCTGCCGATAATTTTTTGCTAGCATCATTATTTTTGTTACACTTCAAATCTTACGGGTGAAGGCGCTGTATTATACGATGTTGTAGCATGTCACGGGGAAGCGCAATCTGCGCATTATAAAAAGCACGAGGAAAATAAAAAGAAAACGGTCGGAACCAAATACAGACTAGGTTCAAGCTGAAACCAAAGATGTAAAGTAAAATCAGTAAACGCCAGTAATGAATGGTACGTTTGACTGCAGCCATTTGGGGACATTTTTTCCGACTTCGCAAACGTGGACTTTTCTTCTGGGGACGCTTATTTCGAGACCATTTTTGTCCGGGCAGGTTTACTCCGGGGCCGTTTTTTTTATTTTTTTTTTTTTCGGAGCATTTTTAGCGGAACCCTAAGCCACCGTGGCTGGTGTAACAGAGAACAATCTGCTGGTGGCAGCTCTTTTGTCAGTAAAGTGAATTTATAGGAGGCTGCTGCATGTTAAGCCCTATGGCTCCAATGGACCACGAAGGTCGTTCAGCAAAAGGTGGGGAATTTCCTTTTTGTGAGCACGGATCCTCTGGCACGCTTTGTGCGCCGGCGAGTGCCTCCTATCGCTGTATGTTGCGTTAAGGGCGCGTGGCAGCGATAGTCTTGTGATAAGAAGAACAATGCAGTCAGCAGAAGAGTGGAGAAGCGTGTTGCAATACGGGGTCAACAGTTGCGAGAATCGGGTCAACAGGGTTATCGCATGGCAACGTCCGACTGGAGGCATCGTACCTAAACTAAGTAAAGACCAAGAAATGCGTGTATAATGTGTCCGTCCATCCAGCTTTCGAGAGCCTGGCGTGCGGTAAATGTATCCGACTTAACAGCAAAGTTTTTCAAGAACACGTCAGCAGAGATTGGGGAAACAGTACATTCTCTTTCACACTTCCTTTACACATATATAATTGCTGTTTTTGGCGCTGACGCGCCGCAGCCTTCCCAGTAACCAAAGCTAACAGAATGTAAACTTCCTTACCGTTTGACGCGTGAATTCTGCAACTGTTACACCTATGCAGCGGTATTTATCCCAAAGCTAACAGAGTACTAAGATAATTAACTTTAAAGAAATACCAGCAATGAACTGAATTGCGGAACTGAATTCAAAGAATTTAAAAGCGGAATATCAACGCTAGATGTCGTGCGACAATGATTACGCACAGCTGATGCAGCCCGCGAGGGACCCAGCGCCCTTACCTTCTTTCACACGCAGGTGCAAAACGGAAATGTCTACAAAACCACACAGACGTATATTTCTCGGTCATGCAATAGCACCTCCGTGACCTGGCACCCCACCCTGGTCCAGTATTTCGCAGGCTTTCTTTGGAGGTGGAAAAAAAAAAAGTACGGATGAGAATTTCCTTATCTGAAGTAATGTAATGGGGGTTTTTGAAGGTGCTCTTCAACTTCGGAAATGCCACTTATTTTCTAAAGTCAATATAACTTAGTACGTAACTGAGAAACAAAAAAAGCATATTTCGATGCGCAAAACGTCTACCAGAAATGTCCAACTGGTTTTCCTAGCTATTATTTTATTGTTTTAACCCTTCACTCAAATTATCAGGGGTACCCGGCGCACATATAACAATGAGTGTTCCCTAGGCGTCCCCATATAGCTATCTCGACTGTTGCGTGAATTCTGAAGAAGCACGATGACAGCAGTCGCCCTGTTCGCAAAGGCTCGCAAGCATACTGAAACTAGTAGAGGCAGGCATCTGCACCTGTTCGCAACGGTCCATCGAGCAGGTGTTTTGACATGTGTGAATACGGCTGATCCTGAATGTGCATGTCGTTGTCCTCTTGTTACTCCATCAATTGCTTTATATATCACACACATGTTCTAGTGTGCCCGCATTTTTCTCGTGAGTGCGATATATTTCCGATTAGTCTGATGAGGTGAAATGAGCCTGAGATCTGGACAGCGTCGCTTATGCGCTGTTCTCTGAAGGTACGTAAACTAAGAAGCACTCGACGGCAAGGCTATCCTTTTGTAAATCTTGGAAGACTATCTCATTCATGGGCTTTTTATTTTTTCATTAGCATGGACAAATAAGGAGAGGCTGGTTCCTCCAGCAGTGCTACCTGATACTAGTTTGTATAAATAAATGAATAAAAAAAGCTGCTCGCACTGACTATCTATATACAGCTCCGCAAAACGCAAGTATATCCCAGTACAAAATATAGAAAGCACATTACACGCATCAGCAGAAATAGCATTAGTGGGTGATCATGATTACTGTAAATGCAAAGTAACCATGTCAACACAATAGTGAGCAACGCACCCATATGAGTGCGGCAATAATATAAGATAGAAGAACATAGGCAAGTACTCAACCTAGACAGAATGCGAACCTAAAAAAATGGCTCTCCGGCTGCACCAAAGCCCTGTACGAATAATTTCATGGCCGGAAAGTTAACACTAAATATATCTGGACACTCTCGCGAGGATGCGATGAGGATAGGTAACTCTGCAATTCATGTTATATCCATAACTGTACAAGGATTCCACTGTCCTCGAAGAATGACTTTGCTGTCATGAGGGCTCATTCTTGCAGCGTACGCGTCGACCACTGGCCGATGAATTTTGAAGACGGTTTTTTCTCAAGAATGCCCAGGTCCTTGCTCAATCGTGCCCTGTAATTGTCGTGCTCTGGGCCATCCATGAATTGGTGAGGTGCATCCCATTATTACATCCTTTCTGTGTGCGCGTGTGAGAGAGAGAGGGGGGGGGTACTCTCTTTCTCTCTCTCACACACACACACACACACACACACACACACACACACACACACACACACACACACACACACACACACACACACACACACACACACACACACACACACACACACACACACACACACACACACACACACACACACACACACACACACATGTGCAACACGACCATCACCACCCACATAGAAGACAAGTGATGCGAGTAAGTTTCGACTGAACAACGTTCCATTTGGGCGATATGAACGTTAAGGCCAAGCAGGTGCACCGGCAAACACATAGAGTGTGCGATGATGACAGGTTATAACTCTGCAATTCATGCTATATCTATAACTGTACAAGGATTCCACTGTCCTCGAAGAATGACTTTGCTGTCATGAGGGCTCATTCTTGCAGCGTACGCGTCGACCACTGGCCAATAAATTTTGAAGACGGTTTTTTTCTCAAGAATGCCCAGGTCCTTGCTCAATCGTGCACTGTAATTGCCGTGCTCTGGGCCATCCATGAATTGGTGAGGTGCATCCCATTATTACATCCTTTCTGTGTGCGCGTGTGAGAGAGAGAGAGGTACTCTCTTTCTCTCTCTCTCTCTCTCTCTCTCTCTCTCTCTCTCACACACACACACACACACACACACACACACACACACACACACACACACACACACACACACACACACACACACACACACACACACACACACACACACACACACACACACACACACACACACACACATATTTGCAACACAACCATCACCACCCACATAGAAGACAAGTGATGCGAGTAAGTTTCTACTACTGAAAAACGTTCCATTTGAGCGATATGAACGGTAAGGAAAAGCAGGTGCACCGGCAAACACATAGAGTGTGCGATGATGATAGGTTATAACTCTGCAATTCATGCTCTATCTATAACTGTACAAGGATTCCACTGTCCTCGAAGAATGACTTTGCTGTCATGAGGGCTCATTCTTGCAGCGTACGCGTCGACCACTGGCCAATAAATTTTGAAGACGTTTTTTTCTCAAGAATGCCCAGGTCCTTGCTCAATCGTGCCCTGTAATTGTCGTGCTCTGGGCAATCCATGAATTGGTGAGGTGCATCCCTGTATTACATCCTTTCTGTGTGCGCGTGTGTGAGAGAGAGAGAGAGAGAGAGAGAGAGAGAGAGAGAGAGAGAGAGAGGGGAAGGTACTCTCTTTCTCTCTCTCTCTCTCACACACATATGTGCAACACAACCATCACCACCCACATAAGAGACAAGTGATGCGAGTAGGTTTCTACTGAACAGCGCTCCATTTGAGCGATATGAACGGTAAGGCCAAGCAGGTGCACCGGCAAACACATAGAGTGTGCGACGCTGAGAACCCAGCGACCGCACCTAAAACACTGAGAATGCAATATGACGAGCAAGCGTTGTCCAAGTGACCACCGCCTGTATCTGCATACGCCGTTTGCATGGTGGCAGTCCTAGTCATTATACTGAACGTCCGGCCAAAGCCGCAGTACCACATGACCAAGCTACTCGTGGGAACGTGGGAATTGGCTATACGTCGCGTCCTTCAGAGTTACCTCGAAAGGCGCATCATGTGCGCTCTCAGTGACGAGAGAGTATCCAGGCCAGAACTTTTCCGGAAGGTAACAAAGTGGAACAGACAGAGAATGGAACGTTGGGTCTGCAACGACCCGCGCTGTTGCGTGGCAGCTCACGGCACCCTCACTTTTTATTATGGTGCCCAAGGTGAAGACGGTACACCGTGCACAGGTACACATTTATTTACCCACAACGCCAACGTGCATTTACAGTGTGGCGCAGTCCCACCGCGATGACGCAGTGGTTATGACGCTCGACTATACTGCACCCGAGTCCGTGGCACGGAGGCCGATTTTCGGTAGAGGCGAAAAGCAAGGCGCTTGTGTACTGTGCAACATCAGTGCATGTCAAAGAACCCAATGTAGCCAAACAGTGTGAAGCGTGCCTAATGAAAACTTCACCCATGTGCCACCCCAGAGCATCTACAAAAGGTTCAACAGGGACGTTATTTGTTAGCTCCCCCTTGTCTTTAAAGGCCCATTTCTTTCACTTCTTTCATGTCTCGCAGCTCGACATTCTACTGGCATACTTACAAATTTGAGCATTGTGCAGAGTGAACGTTATCGGTCCGTAAGCTCTGGAACGGCTGCCCGCACTGGTAGGTTGGTGACACGGCGGAAACAGATAACGCCGCAGGCAGTACGCTGACAGAGGCAGAGTCGGCTCGCATGGAATGCTTGTTTGCGCCTTAACAATGGAATGCACTCGCCTCTGCTCTCGAGTGTATAGGTATCCGTTTACGGTGTCCGAAGTATATAAGCGATGTCCTGTGCAAGTCTCCGGAAACCATGCGTTTCATTAAGCTGTCAATGAAGGTCGACAGTAACATGCTTGATGTCACCAACAAATAGCCAAATAAAAAAAAAAAAAAAAACAGAAAAGCCGCTAATATTTTCAATCGCTCGTTGCGTTTGCAGAAATGCCGCATATAGTTTTTCATTGAAGCTGCGAGGAGATTTTAAGTGCGCGAAAACCACATTATGTTAGCGTACTGTAGGACTTGTCCGATAAGGTCGACGCAAGCCAGCTGTTTCGCAATTCTATATACGGCATTATTCGCGGTTCCTATTTGTGTGTTGGAGCTAATTCGGATCTCATTAACGCACCTGGATATTTGTTTCCGTTACTGTTTGAAGAGCGAGGACGTTAAAGCCATTTCAGAAACACAGACCACTTTTTGTTCGTAATGGATATTACAACTATATTCCGTCATAGTTTTTAGCGCGAAGGCACTACTACGCGGCCAAAGCTGCAAAGCCGGAGGTGCGTCTGAAGCCTTGCCTTGAAGCGACCTTGCCAGCCTAGCATAGCAACAGTAAAACGAAAAAAAAAAAAAAAGCCATCCCGTTGGAGCGGATCCGTACCCTACTTTTCGTGGGTGAGAGACTACGGGGCCTTGTATCTATCACCGCAGCTGACCGCACTGCGTGTTTAATATTTAGCTGGCACTATCGCACAGCGTTGCACGTCGCCGTCGTCATCAACCTTCATTTGTGTGGGCCACCAGATTTGGGTGGACCAGCACCAAAATTATGCGGGGAAGTCCATTATCTGGGTGGACAGTGGAGGTTTGGATGCTCGGGCACGACATTACTTCAGCTGGTGGAGTGAAAGCGTCTGCCATTTTTTTTCTACCCGTCTGCGCACCATCACTCTGCAGCGCTTTAATCTACAACTTGTGACCAGGAAAGCATTAAGGCGCATGCAAAGAGATTAATGGTGCCGGGAACCTGATTAGTTACGACGCTTACTAACAGTAAATATAGAATAAATAATAAATATGAATGTAAATAGCCAGAACGGAGCTTTGCATTGATTCAGAAACTAATTGATTTATTGCAAGAATTGGTGACATTTAGGCAATCACAAATCTAGCATGCGAGAAGCCATCTGCTAGTAGGCAGTTGAGTTTATAAATCAATCATGGTACACATGGATGAATTCATTCGAGTAATTCGTCTGTTTCTGATTCTTGCACTTGACTGTTTATGCTTTGAGTTAGAGTTTCTTCAAGCAGAGTTGCAGTTAACATGCCAGCTTAAACATTATGGTGATTCAGATTCGATCACCACCCACGTAAGAGACAAGTGATGCGAGTAACAGTTTCTACTGAACAGCGTTCCATTTGAGCGATATGAACGGTAAGCCCAAGCAGGTGCACAGGAAACACATAAAGTGTGCGACGCTGAAAACCCAGCGACCGCACCTAAAACAATGAGAATGCAATATGACGAGCAAGCGATGCCCAAGCGACCACCGCCTGTATCTGCATACGCCGTTTGCATGGTGGCAGTCCTAGTCATTATACTGAACGCACGCTAGCCGTAAACTGCAGAGAACGGCGCTTTGGAACTAGCCACTGCTTATCATAACACGCTTCATTTCGTTACCGCTATATACCATAAATATAGACTCCTCATAAGAATTAGGCTACAGTTTGCGTTTGCGTGCGCAACACCTTCGGCAGCGAAGCAAGCCACTCAAGGGCCACCCTCATAGACCACCCAGCAACAGACGATCAGGCAACACCGCCCTTGGAGATCGAGGGAAACCTCGATGCATACGTCATGCTGAGCTCGACTTGTAGCGGTAGGGGCAAAACCGGCGCAGTCGACTTGCCTCTGCGCTCGAAAAGTGGTAGAAGGGCACCGGGAGGAAAAACGCCACTTGCAGTGTGCGGCGTGCCGTTCCATACACTGAATATTCTGATGAACGCCAGTTACATTAACGCGAACAACTATAGTATATGTTTGTACATCATTTTCTATGGGATGTCTAGACTGTTCGATATAAGGAATAATTCGATGTATCAGCTGGCTCACGTCTCAGCACGCAGGCATCTTCATAAAAAACGCTATTGCTAAGTTCAGGGTTCGATTCCACGGCCTCAGAGGAGTTTAACGCCATAGTCATTGGGACAAAGTGGCGGGTCCCAAATAGATGACACATGAACACTTCAGTTTGGGTTGAAGCAATGCTTTAGAATAGTTTTATTGTTTAGATAGATGTGTCTGAACACATAGCTTCCACTACTGCCGTTGCGAAAAGGAAGGAACTAGTTAAGCCACTCGATCGTGACAGAGGCAAATCAATTTTAATTTTCTGAAAGGAAAGGTGGAGAGGTAGGCAGGCGGCTAGATGACCCTGGTCAGCTATTAATACTGGGGAAGTAAAAGGTGAGTTAGGTTGCGAATAGATGGTGATGATGTCATAGTATAACGAATTGATTATGGTGGTCCGAGTATAGAGACCACGCACACACAGGATTCCACAGCGCAGAGTCGACATGCATGTATGCAGCGTATCCTTCGAACTCGTGTAGGGACAACTAATGATTACTGGGTGGTGTCGAGGTGATAAGCCGAGGAAGCCAGTCGTGTCATCGCCCAAATGCGCTTGACAACACACTCATATCCAAGCGAAAAACGTGAACGTATTCTCGCTCGAATACTAAACGATTTCATCGCCTGTTAAACACAAGCAGAACATGCCCACTGCTGGTGCCTAACGAGCTTCTACAACGGAGAATAATTTTCTGCTCTGCCAGAAATTTTCTGTTCTGCCATGAGTCCTGTTTTTAATTCTGTCATTTCGCAGGTTCTTTCTTTTTATGAGAGCAGAAAGCTTTGTGAAATTTACAGAAATTGTCTCGTGTGCGGCTTTCTGTTACATTTTTTTTTGTCAGTTCACAAGGTTTTCTGCTTGCAGTGAACATAGTATGTCATTTCTCTCTTTTCATTATTCCGTTGCTCTACACGTTTTCCTCTCGTTAAAAAGGGAAAGTTATGTAAAGCTTCATTTTGCTGTGAACGTGCTTTTTGTCATTTAAAAGCATTTTCAAGGCGACAGCCTTCGTAACCCTTATTGCGCGAAAATACCTACCTACGTTGTCAAACCCCTTCATGGATCACTGCCTTGTCGTGGCGGAGGGGCTTGCGAAACTCGATGAAGTCGTGAGCTCTGCTGTGTAGGGCCACCCAAGATAGACAGGTCACGGCAGAGAGTTCTGACAAAATGTGATTCACTGGAAAAGGTAATGGCATCCCACTCCAGTATTTCCTGCCAAGAAAACCCTATGGCCAGTCACAATACCATTAAAGATATGGCGCTGGAAGATGAGCCCCCCAGGTTGGAAGGCGTCCCACATGTTACTGGGGATGAACAAAGGGCGATTCCTAGTAGCCCCAGGACGAATGAAGCGGCTGGGCTAAAGCCAAAAGGACGCTCAGTTGTGGATGTGTCGGGAAGCGACCGGAAAGTCCGATGTTGCAAGGAGATATATCACATAGCAACATGGAATGTAAGATCTATGACGCAAGGTAAACTGGATGTCGTCAAGCGAGAAATGGGCAGATTGAACATTGATATCTTGGGTATCAGCGAGCTCAAGTGGACCAGAATGGGAGAATTTAACGCCGGCGACCATTATGTCTTTTATTGTGGGCACGAATCCAAGAGAAGGAATGGGGTCGCTCTCATAGTAAACAGAAGAATGGGCAAAGCAGTGCTAGGGTACAACCCCAAAAACGACTGAATGATTTCACTTCGGATTCAAGGTCACCCTTTCAACATAACAGTTATCCAAGTCTATGCACCGACCACTACTGCTGAAGAAGCTGACGTTGAGAGATTTTATGCGGACCTACAATGCCTTTTAGACCGCACCCTATCATCAGACGTCGTTTTCTCATAGGAGACTGGAATGCTAAGCTCGGGAGTGAAGAAATATCCGGAATTATAGGCAAGTTCGGTCTTGGCGAGCCAAATGAAGCTGGGCAGAGGCTAGTAGAGTTTTCAAGAAAACAACCTGACCATAGCGAATACTCATTTTCAACAGCACAAGAGGCGCCTGTACACATGGACTTCACCAGACGGTCTGTATAGGAAGCAGATCGATTATATTCTTTGCCAGCAGAGATGGAGAAGCGCTATACAAGCAGTAAAAACAAGGCCTGGGGCCGATTGTGGCACCGATCATCAGCTTCTTGTTGCCAAAATTAAGCTTCGATTGAGGAAAACGCAGAAAACTAGAAGGCTTTTCAGGTATGATCTGGATCAGATTCCATTAGAATATGCTGTGGAAGTGAGGAATCGATTTGAAGAATTAGATCTAGAAGACAGAGAGCCCGAAGAGATGTAGACTGATGTTCGTGATATAATACAAGGAGTCGCTACTAAGGTAGTTCCAAAGCAAAAGAAATTCAAGAAAGCAAACTGGTTATCTGAAGAGGCTTTGCAAATAGCTGAGGAAAGGAGGATGGCAAAAGTTATGGGGGAAAGAGAAAGATACAAGGTTCTCAATGCGGATTTTCAGAAAATAGCAAGGAGAGATAAGAATGTCTTCCTGAACATACAGTGTCAAGCAGTTGAGGACAACAGCCAATTAAGGAACACAAGAGCTCTGTACAAGACAATCAAAGATATCAAAGGAAGCTTCTGTGCTAAGCTGGGCGTGATAAAGGACAAACGAGGCAAGGACCTCACTGAAGCCTCAGAGATAAAGAAGAGGTGGCAGGAATACACAGAAGAACTGTTCAAGAAGGACCCGAATGTGCAAACCCAACATAAGACGGTTGTGATTACTGATCTCGAGCCGGGCATCCTGAAGAGTGAAGTTGAATGGGCCTTAGCCATCCTTGCTAAGAACAAAGCTAGCGGAATTGATGGCATTCCAGCTGAGTTGCTTCAAAACCTCAACCATGACGCTGTTAACATTTTGCATACATTATGTCAGAAGATTTGGACAACCCTGCAGTGGCCACAGGATTGGAGGAGGTCAGTTTACATCCCCATTCCAAAGAAAGGCAGTGCCAAAGATTGTTCCAACTACCGCACGATCGCGCTTATTTCGCATGCTAGCAAGGTGATGTTGAAAATCCTCCAAGGAAGGCTGCAGCAGTATGTGGACCGGGAGCTTCCGAACGTGCAAGCTGGGTTTCGCAAGGGCAGAGGAACTAGAGACCAAATTGTCAACCTTCGATGGATCATGGAAAAAGCAAGAGAGTTCCAGAAACCCATCTACTTCTGCTTTATTGATTATGCGAAAGCGTTTGACTGCGTAGATCACAGCAGATTGTGGCAAGCTCTCCAAGAGATGGGAGTTCTAATTCACCTCATCTGTCTCCTCAGGAACCTGTATGAAGGACAAGAGGCCACAGTCAAAACTGGGCATGGTCTTACTGATTGGTTTCCGATTGAGAAAGGAGTGAGGCAAGGCTGCATACTGTCGCCCTGCCTATTTAACCTATATGCAGAGTGCATCATGAGGAAGGCCGGTCTGGACGAGTCTTCAGCTGGAGTGAAGATTGCTGGAAAACGTATCAACAACCTTAAATATGCGGATGATACCACTTTAATGGCAGAAAGTGAAGTGGAACTCAAGAGACTTCTGATGCGCGTACAAGAAGATAGTGAGAAGTTTGGGCTTAAACTGAACATTAAAAAGACAAAGATCATGGCGTCTTGCCCCATCAAGTCCTGGAGCATCAATGGACAAGAAGTGGAAGCTGTGACAGATTTTCTCTTCTTGGGCTCCAAGATTACCTCGGAAGGAGACTGCAGCCATGAAATTAGGAGACGCCTGCTTCTGGGAAAGAGAGCAATGGTTAGCCTTAACCGCCTAGTAAAGAGCAGAGATATTAGTCTGCCAACCAAGATCCGTATAACTCGTGCTATGGTCTTTCCAGTTGTGATGTATGGATGCGAGAGTTGGACTGTGAAAAAGGCTGACCGCCAAACAATTGTCGCGTTTGAATTGTGATGCTGGCGAAGACTCTTGAGAGTTCCTTGGACTGCCAGAAGATCAAATCAGTCAATATTCTCGACCATAAACCCTGAATGCTCATTGGAGGGTAAAATTCTAAAGTTAAAGCTCAGCTACTTTGGTCATCTGATAAGAAGAGAGGAGTCACTGGAGAGGGATTTGATGTTGGGAAAGGTTGAGGGTCGCCGGAGAAGGGGTAGGCAGCGAACGCGATGGTTAGATGGCATCCTCGAGGCACTGCAGATGAAGTTATGTGATGTTAGGAAGATAGTGAGAGACCGGAAAGCGTGGCGTGACATGGTCCATAGGGTCACGAAGAGTCGGACACGACTGAACGACTGAACTGAACTGACGTTGTCAAAACTTGATGGCGCCCAGATTGACCTTGCAACAGCCGTTGCCCATATATACTATAGCCACCGAAATGACTCGAAGTCATGCAGCCTTCCATTAAACACTGCCGGCTGTTTGGTTTATGTAGTATTTGCTCCAAGAAAGCAGAATTAAAGGAACATCGGCCTCGCAGCCGACGAAACAGGTGAAGCATTTTTTTCTTGCGCACAGTTCTCTTCTGCGTCGTTGACCAAGATGCATATAAATATACCGCATGAGAATACGACGTGGACTACTCGCCTCGGGTCTGTCGCAGCTGCAGCCTGCATTATATATCTCCCCTCACCAGGCCTCATATTCTCAGGATATCAGTCGCAAGCGCAATTGCATCACCCGGGAAGGCACTATGCACCCGGAGAATGTGTTCGCCCACACTCAATGTCACCCAGCGTCGACAAGATTTTTGAAGACGACACAGAAGCAGCTAATAGCCATTCCTCTCAATAATTCTTGAATGTTCCGAATTATAATTAAAAGTGCTGTCTTGGATTCAACAGAGACATTCAGCGGGGTGGACGATCATTACTTTTACTGGACAGTAAAAAATTTCAATCAACTCTGGAATATTTGGCGGCAAGTTTGTTATGTAGACTACGAAAACATAGCAAAACTTCCCATCTCGGTCACAGAGTCACTGCAACTTTTCCAGAAACTCTCTTTGGTCTCCTCACCGTCTATAAGGCGCATCACCGTTGCACTTCTCTCCGTGCTCAAAGTAGCCTCCGCACGTGTAGCACCTGCTGCGACTGGGTATCAGGACCCTAATGTTTTACCCGACCCAGTTGGAGGGACGCGCACGTCGCCGACTTCCGAGCGACAGAAGTATTTTGCTAAGCGCTGTGTGGCCCAAGGACATTACGAGACATTGCACTGAGCGTCGTGGTTGTGAATGTAGAGCATGTGTCGATATAAATTCCCGACGCTTCAACAGCTGCGAAGAAAGACCGGCGCCGACGCGTCATATTCCGACTGTCGCCGGCAAGCGTATGAAGGACGAATGCACAGCGGAGCTTCGAGCCGAGATTGACGTTATGAAAGAACGGATATAGTATTTTGCGGGACATCAGCAGGGTATCCGTGTCACACGCAAACACGTACGTATCTCCTCTCTAATTAGCGTACAGTCGTGCGCAAAAGTGAAGAAACTACGTGCGTGAATTGAATTGGCAGAACTGCGTGTCAGTGTATTCCGAGTGTGTAGAGTGGCTGTTTTCGAGACACGCATAGGGTGCCCTCGTTTATATGCTTACCCTATATCAGTTTTACAGTTCACACACACACACACACACACACACACACACACACACACACACACACACACACACACACACACACACACACACACACACACACACACACACACACACACACACACACACACACACACACACACACACACACACACACACACACACACACACACACACACACACACACACACACACACACACACAAACGCACACGCACACATTTAGGCAGTCAATCGACAACAAAAATGCAATTAATTACGTACAACTATGGTGGCGGGGAATACGCTTATGCTGGACAGATTCTCCCCACGTGATCTGGCCAAACGAAGTTACAATAGGCGGGCCCATCCCTAATTTCCTTGTTTTGGCCTCCTCGCTTCAAACGCGTCGCTCGAAGTTCTATTATGATTAGAATAAACTGAGCCCCTTCCACAGCCCACGGAGAGGAGCCCCTGAGCAGTAGCGCCCCTTAACCCTCTCCCTTTTTCTTTTCATACAGCTCTGGGCCTACAGGTCACTCGGAAACACTCACCACTCAGCAACGTACTCGGCAGGGCACCATTTGTGCGCTCTAGGCGAGTGCTTGAAGCACTACACTTGCTCTTCTTGGGTTCCTTTAATCATGCCGGTAGTTCTGCATATGACGATCAGGCCCGAGCCTTTTCAGAGTTACCAGCGCCCGAGAAGGCGCAACCAGGGGCACAGAAGCGCACGTCATCACCCACTCGTTTCAGGTAACCTCGCAAGAACTCAACTATCTACTTATAATTAAAACTTTCAGCGCAGTGCACTAGAACATGCCGTTTGCACAGGCGCTTATACAACGAGTTCAACGTACTGCGCCACGTGGCAGACGATGCCGGCGCTGCTGCATCCGACCCAGTCTTCATGACTCACATATGCGGAAAGTGTAACGGCAATAAGAGTTTCGCATCTATGTGTATGGGGTTAAATATCCAGAGCAACATCGGCGAAAGGAACGCTGTAGTGAAGGTATCCAGGCACTATATCATCATCATCATCATCATCATCATCATCATCAGCTTGACTATACCCACTGCAGGGCGAAGTCCTCTCCCATATTTCTCCAATTAACCCGGTTCTGTGCTAGCTGCATCCACTTGACCCCTGCAAACTTCTTAACCTCATCCGCCCACCTAACTTTCTGCCGCCCCCTGCTACGCTTCCCTTCCCTTGGAATCCAGTTTGTTACCCTAAGCGACAATCGGTTATCCTCTCTTCGTACTACATGTCCTGCCCATGCCAATTTCTTCTTCTTAATTTCCACTAGAATTTCAGTAACTTGAGTTATTTCTCTGACCCACTCTGCACGCTTCCTATCTCTTAATATTACCCCTACCATTTTTCGTTCCATAGCCCTCTGGGTTGTCCTCAACTTAAGTAGAACTCTCTTGGTTGGCCTCCACGTTTCAGCCCCATAGGTAAGTACAGGTAAGATGCAACTGTTGTATACTTTCCTCTTGAGCGATACCGGTAAGCTGCTAGTCATAATCTGCGAGTGCTTACCAAATGCGCTCCATCCCAATCTTATTCTTCTTGTTATTTCCTATATACTTGGGTAATTTCGGCCATCTGCAGGGTGCCCAGTACGAGCGCCGTGCGTTTCCCCTCCATTGAAACGCACCACGATCTAAATTGCGTCCACGGGCTTGATAGTCAGAACTAGAGACATGGCGACAGGGGAGTCAGCTTCAGTGGAGCCACTCGTACTTGCTGTCGTATGACACCACGTTGTCATCTGCCGCAAAACAGCTGCATCTAAAATCGCAGACTGCTGGGCGGCAAGTTAATTAGTGCATGTTCGTAACCGAATTGAAAGGCGCAAAGAAAAAGACATCATATACAAGACAGCGCGACCAGAAGCAGATTGAAGCGGCAAATTTTGGAAGAAAAAACTACGTTGAACTTGGTTTTTCCAAAGAAAAAAGGCAAGTAAAAATACACGACTCAAAATGGACTCCTGCCTTCCCTTCCGATACCGCCCCTTCTAAGAGCAACCTATAAATCTGTGCTCCGAGCACGCAAGTGGCGTCAAAATATCGTTTCGCACCTTTCAAACCACGTATGTACAGGGGCGGATTAACAGATATGGCGGCCCTAGTTCAAAAAAGTTAAGAGGGGTCCCTAACCACCCTACCAAAGTTACTAAAGCCTATTCAGTAATTCTAATTGTCCCCAGTTTGTCATGTTTGAGACTGGACGCGTCTTGGAATTTCCCACAGACACAAGCCACATTTGCTCGAAGATTCTGCGGACTGTTTATATATGAACATCGCCTGAGCATATACTTGCCGTAGAGCAGACGGGCAAACTGGCATCTAGACTGAGCTATTCTAAGAAATAACAGGACACACAATATCTTCACTCACAAAGTCAGAACCCGCATTCGTGACTGATAAATTTCTCGACTGGTTATTTTTTTGGCTCGATTGGCTGCGTTTGAGCACAGAAAAAGTATATATGGGTCTTGTTCACAAGCTGTTCGAAAATTTTTGCTACCAGTTGTCTAATAGCTTTAAGAATTCGTGCAGCAAGACGAATCAAAGCTTACCTAAATCAACGATTCTACAGAAACGGCGATATTATGTTCTATATGGTGACTTAAAGTGCGGCAAATAATGTTTATTACTCTGAGTTCTGTCATAATGCAGGGAACTAAATCTTTTCGAAATGGTGGCGCCTGTAGAAAATGACATCGCTACCTAAATGTCACAAAATTAAAATTTTAACACGTTCAGTAATCAATAATATATATTTGCATTTACACAGATTGTTCACATTTACAAAGACAGTATATTTACATTTTACACATAATTTCCACTTGTAAAACAGGATGCACGTTTTCGTGTATCACACGCCTTTTCTGCTTTCACTGTACCGAGTAAATTTACATTTTACGAAATAACATGTGCAGTTCAATCCACCGATAAGCCGCCGAAGCCGTAGACGGCGGTGGACACTTAAGCTCAGTAAGTGTATTATGAGACAGCGTTTATGGCTCCCCTGCGGATCCTCGTTGGCGTTCGTGCACTTTTGTTCAAAATAGGGTGAACACTTAAGCCGTGCAATCTCGTCTAGTACAAGGCCAAGCTTAAGCGCCCTCCTAATGTTTTACAGAATCATTAAATGTTTACACAATGAAAAATATGTTTAAATATTTCACAGAAATTCAACTTTTGAATGGGGCGTGTGTTCGTATGTCTATTTTCTTTATCTTTTTTTTTTCACCCAACTTTCATGCTAGTTATTTAAGGCATTTACTTTCTGTAAGCTTTTTTGAGCCTTTAGCTGGGAGATTTTTTTGATGAGATCAACGTTGGCCAGTCTGAGAACCTCGCGTCTCCACTCCCGGCAGCGACAAATTACTTAGGCGGCTGTCGGCTATGAATAGTCAATCTCTAGCTAATAATTTATTGCTTTCGTCACAGCTTTCACTGCTTACGCTTAGAGTAATAACACACAAGACTGACCTCAACAGCAGTAATGATAGAGGTCAGTTGGTTTAGCAGCGCTGACTCCCAACCGAAATCCAACTAGAACCCGCTGATTCCACTTGACCACCAACTGGGACCTCCTGACTTTTAACTGGCAGACATCTGGAGCGAGTTAATGCCAGTTTAGTACCGGCTAGGACCAGGTGAAACAAACTGAAATCAGTTAGAACCAGCTAAAACCATTCTGGATTTCATTTTTTTATCTTTTTGGGCGAGTACAAAGTTTAGTACTTTGACTGGCGAAATATGAGAATGACTTCAGGATTAAGAATACGAACCGACGAACAGCTTTCGAAAAATTGCGTTACACAAGCTTTAATTTTAACAAACGAAATAAGGGAGAAAATGATTTGACTATTTTCCGGACCAAACGCCGAAATACGCCTTTTTTTTTTTTTTTTTTTTTCACTTCTCGAGGGGCCCCTGAGAACGTCGGGCCCGGTTGATTTGAACCCTTTGATGCCTGGATAATCTGGCCCTGCGTATGTATTGCACGCTATACATCTACTCGCTTCGGCGAAACCAGTACTCACAATTTGCCTTCGGGAGGTGGAGGAGGAGAAACATATTTATTTGCAGTTATTATACACAGGTGGAGCTTTAAGTCTAGAGCTAGCTCCATTCGCCCGCCGCCCGGGCCCTATAGCGATTACTGGTTGCTCAGGTGTGTGGAGAGGAGTGCTGCGGCCCATGCAGCTGGGTCACAATCGGTTAATGTAGAAGGGAGGGGATGGCGAGACAAGCCCACGTGACGTGGTATAAGGGTAGGCGTCACGGTGGGGACATGTGGGACAGAACTGAGAAAGGTAGAAGCAGTGCAAGTGCGCGAGATTCGGACAGACGCCCGCTTGTAGTTTACGCTACAGTTTCGACGCGACTAAGGTGAAAGGGGGGGAGGGGGGGGAGGGCAAGTCGCGGCACTATAATGAAGAAGGAGGTCGGAAGTGATGACAGGGGTGAGGATAGGTGTCTGGACCGACTGAGACGTCAACCCGCATGCTGCCCCGTTGATGGATTCGCGGGCGAGCTGATGTGCCTGCTGATTGCCGGTCACCAGATTGTGTCCAGGTGCCTAAAGTGACTTATGTATTGGGGCTTTGGTGGCAGGGAGGTGGTTATGTGGAGGGTTCAAGGGGTGATGCGACCTGTTTGGTAGCAGCGTAGGGCTGATTGAGAGTCCGTGATGATCATGACATACTCAGCGTGGGGTGTGGGCAAGGGCAGTGATGTCGGAAGTAGGTAGAGAAGCAGTAAGGACGGGAGAGCCTGTGTAATCAGTAATGGCCATTGAAGTTTCAGAGCGATTCAGATAATGAGCAGCATCAAAGAGTAGCGGACCAAACCGTTATTTGCATGATGTTTCTGTATGTGGCTAGCACGAGCTGCCCTATACCCAGAATAGAGGGAGGGGTGCACGTTTCGGGGAATGGGAGCAATCTGAATTTGGATGCCGTATATTCAGTTGAGGCTGTCCAGCATTCGGGACCCGTCGGAAGGGGAAGTTGGAGTCTCGTGAAGAAGGCTCGTCCGGCTGGAATGAGGGTAAGTCTACTTCCGGCTTTGCTTGGGCAGGTCTACTTCCGCAAGCTCTTGAAAGGTGTTGTGGACACCCATAGTCAGCAATCGTTGTATGGGCGTGTGCGGTGGCAGACCGAGGGCTTATTTATATTCTTTTCGAAGAAGGCGGCCCAGTTGGTCACGCCGGGTCTTAGTTTAAAGAGGATAAAGGGCCTCATAAGTAAGGCAGCCATGAATGAGGGCCTGGATCAAGCGGATGTTGTCATGCTCAGTGAACTCGTGTCTCCTGAAGGTGACTCGGGAAGGCATGCATAAGACCTGGTTGAAGGCGTTCTATGGGAGGCACGACCATTATCTTTAAGGGTGAGGCCCAGCACTTGGAGCAAGGCCACTGGTGAAACGGTTTTCCCATCCAAAGAGAGGCTGATACTATAGAAGGTGGTGCTTTGGTTGCGGCAGTAGGTTGCACAACGAGAAGTTGAGACTTGGTGGCTGACAACCGGTGATTCCCCTGGATTAGATAACGCTGGGTAACATCAATGGATGCTTGCAGGGCACCTTTTGTCGCCAAGGGAGCCCCAGACTCCATATTGTGAGGTCGTCGACGTATACAGGGAGTACACGGGTTGTCGGGATTGCCAAAAGCTGAGCGGAGAGTTTGCAGAGGGCAATGTTGAAGAGCGTCGGAGACAACACCAAGCCCTATGGGGCGCCTAGGTTTGTAAGATCAAATTTAGGGGAGCGCAAGGTGCCCAGACCAATAGTGGCCGTTCGGTCTTGTAAGAAGCTGTGAATGTAGGTGTACACTCGATGGCCGCGGTATGTGGAGGCCCAATTGTCAAGGATGACCGCGCTGCCGACGTTATTAAAGGTCTCCTTGATGCTGAGGCTAAGGACCGTTTGCGGGGTACGATGTAAAGGAGTGCGCAGATCTTGAATGTGTAGAAGGAAGACCTGTGCCAACAGGTGAAGGCGGAAGCCGAACACTGTGTCAGGAAGAACGCCCGCATCTCACGTATGGCTGGAGGCACTGAGGACCACCCTTTCAAATAGCTTGCCGATGCATGACGTTAGTGAACGCGGTCGCAATTTGTCGATAAAAGGATTATTTCCGGTGCCGACCTTTGGAATGAAATGGATGTCGGCATGCTTCCAGTCTGCCGGAAGCTTTTCCGTTTCTCACACATGATTAAATTAGTCGGTGAGTGCCAGGGTGCTAGAGTCTAGATTTCGCAATGATTTAATTGTTGATCACTTGATCGTGACCAGGGGCCGTATTCCGTGTCAGTCCAAAGGCGGTTTGCGTCACCTCCTCCACTGTGAACGGGGCATCCAGTTCCGATTTGGGGCTGCCGCGATAGTCAAGGTAGCTCTCAGTAAGTGCCGGGCCATTATAAGACTCTGAGATCGTGTAGAAGGTCTGCCTCCGAGCACGGGTAGGTAACCTGCAGGCGCGAGCGCACGCGAAGTGTGGTTTAGTGGTAGTGGAGTCCAGGAGAGCGCGAAGAATATGCCAGGTGCAAGAGGTACTCAGAATTGCCTGGCAACGGCTGCAGGTGCACCAATTGGAGGAGGCCAGGTGCGCAATCTCGGCTTCAATTGTGAGCTCGGTTATGTGACGCCTGAGCTTTCGGTTATGCTTTTGCCGTTTCCAGCGCTTGATGGGGCCACAGCGTGCGATCCCACTTGAGAATCAGCAGATGTGGGCGTGAGGTCCCAGGTGTGTTTCTTTAGGTCTTTAAGGAGCTGTAACAAGGCCGGGTAGTCTACTGCGGCATCTTCCACCCAAAGTTGGTCTCTTGCAGAAGGCAGTCCAATCCGCGAGTCACAGTAATTAGTCTCTTTCGAGGGAGGACATGGTGCACTATCCGTTTGGAAATACAGTGATCGCTGCCCAGCGTCTCAGCCAAGTTGGTCCATATAGTTGCGGATGATACTTGCATCAGTTCTATATCGGAGGGTCACGAGTAATGCTATTGTCGAGGCGAGTGGGGTCAGATAGGCCCGTAGGTGAAAGTGAGTCCAGAACGTCTAGAGTGCCCCACGTAGGCGGCGGGCCTAAATTGTACATATGCGGAGTAATGGGCGTTAGTCTCCAAATACAACAAAGCTACTGCCTGCAGCTGCGCCTGGCAAATTGGAAGACGCTAACGCTGTACCCACTGCGCGACTACTCCGGAGTTCTCGCCTTGTCGCCTTCAATCTGGACTCTCATAGTGAATGTGCGAACCTCACATATATGATGTGCGATTACTCAAATCTAACGAAAAGGCACAGCAAATACTGAAAATATGGAGCAGTGGAAGGCACTGATGTGCAGTTCAAATCCAGCCAAGTGGGGGCATGCAAATGGACTGCGAACACCGGTGAGGCTGGGGCTCCCGTGCCTAACGACATCGGTATCCGTAGCACGCGGTGCAAGTTGTACAACTTGGATCACGTGCTACAGTTATTGTGGCCGCACCTACACCCAGTTCGCAACCTAATTATTGGCGGCGACACCAATAATTCAGGGCGGGATGGACCCCTTCATCGTAAAACTCTCAAGATAAATAATAATAATAATAATAATAATAATAATAATAATAATAATAATAATAATAATAATAATAATAATAATAATAATAATAATAATAATAATAATAATAATAATAATAATAATAATAATTTGAGAGAAAGCCCGCACCGAACCAGATGCTATCGCATGCAAAACCAATTGAAAATAAAAGGGGAAGATGCTCAAGATAAAATTTAAGAAAATTCAATAAGAGAAAAGGAAAAAAAAAATAACAAGCTGGAAAAGTGGGCAGAGAGCCCAAAAAACGTTAATCACTATGAAGGAAAAGAGCAAAAAACACACGGGTAGATTCTGCCTGCCCAGAAGCTTGAGATGTGCTCGCAGGTGGCCAGGAGGAGAGAGAGAGAGAAAAAACTTTTAATGAGCATAATAATCAGTAAGAATTCGCAGGAGCTGGGTGGTCGGTGCCCCTAGTCCAGGGCTCCGCTGGCAGCAGCTGACTTGCGGACTAGCTGGATAATCCAGGCTTGCTGGTCCAGGTTGTCGCTGGTCAGGGCCGCCTCCCACTGCTCGTGTGTCGGGCATGGCACTAGTAACGTTGGGTCAGGTTTGTCCTGGCATTCCCAAGAGATGTGATAGAGTGTGGGGCTTGCACCGCACCAAGGACAGTAACTCGTGTATTTTGTTGGGCTTATCTTATTTAAAGTGTGTAGATTAGGGAATGCGTTTGTTTGTATTTTTCTCCAGTCTATAGCGTCCGGGGAAGGAAGTTGTTTGTGTGGTGGTGAGAAAATTCTTCTTTCTAACCGTAGGTGTTCCAGCCTGTCGCCGTAGGGTCCTAGGAGAGAGGTGGGGTAGGGATGGGGATCCGCCCGGTTTGTGAGAGCTCGGGCTAGATCATTCGCTACCTCATTTCCTTCTAGGCCTTCGTGTCCAGGTGTCCATATAATTGTGTGAGTCTGGGAGATGGAACGTAATATTGCACACGCTCTTCTGTGAGGTTTTCCGGCCAGGTAGTCCCTGCAGGCTGGTTGGGAGACCGTCACTACATGTGATGACTTCTTTTGGTGGTCTTGTGTTTTTATGGAGACGGCTATTGTCAGTGATTCCGCTTCCGCAGGATCCTTGGCATAGATCGAAGCCTGAATAATTGGCCTCTTCTGGTGGTCAACTGCAGCTATTGTGAACTTGTCAGGCTCGCCGTAAGCCCCTATGTCCACGTAGACAACTTCCGCGTCTTTAGACAATTGTTTTTCCAATGATTTGACTCTGGCTTTCCTTCGACCCTTCTGTAACTCATGGTGCATGTGCTTGGGTATCGGGTTCACATAGATGCTGTTTCTTGTGGATGTCGGAATTTGTGATTTGATCTCAGATGTTCTTAGTGCCTGCCATAGCCCTAGTTTTGACAGGATTTCCCTACCCGCCTGCGTTGTTGTTAGGCGTTGTTTCTGACTCTCTAGAACCGCCTCCTTGAGCTCCTCGAAGTTGTTGTGCACTCCGAGTGCCCAAAGACGTTTCGTTGATGTTGTTGGCGGGAGGTTTAGGGCCGTTTTATAGGCTCCTCTTATGATAGTGTCAATGGCCCTTTTATCAGTGATTCTAATTTTGTGATATGGGAGCCCGTAGGTAATCCTGCTAACTACTAGGGCTTGTACAAGGCGGAGGGTGTCCTCCTCCCTCATCCCTTTCCGGTGCCAGGTCACCCTTCTAATCATTCTGGAAATTTGGTTGACTGTGGTTTTGAGTGTTTTGATTGTATAATCCACTCTCAAATTGCTTTGCAACCACAGCCCCAAAACTCTGATCTTGTCCTTCTCTGGTCTCCTAGAGAGAGCTGAAGGAGGAGAGAAGATGTGGGGAGCAGTAGGAAGGAAAAGGAGTGAAGAAAAGAAAACAACCGAAATAAAAAAGGAGCGGAATATAAATGAGCGAAAGGACGCAGAACAATTTTAGACGCAAAATAAAATTGATCCAAATCAACCAAAGAAAAGTAAAGCAGGAAAAAGAAAAGATGCGTAACCAGTGAAACAAAAGAAAACACAAACGGAATGGTATCATCACAAAAGCAAAAAAAAATATCAAAGTGAAAAAAAGGAAAGAGAGTTGTCCATCTAACAACTATTAGCAAATTATATTAGGAAGAGTAGCAAAAAAAAAAAAAAAGGAACACAACGGGCGAGAAAGCAGTAAGGCCCCATGTCCACATGTCAGGGGCAAGGCCGCGGCCCACCGAGATTGGCCATTTGATGCCCCCGACCAAATACGACATGTAGAAGATTGCACGTAGGCCAACAAACTATCAGAACGGGATTGGACGCGATTGACAGGTGGGAGAAAAGATGAAATGCGTATAGTAATGCGAATAAGCAGCGCACGATCGAGAACGGGGGGAAGATAGCAAAGAAGGGAAGTCTTGAGGGCAAACAAAGCTTGGATATCCGAGAGCCGCTCTGCTATGTCCGCGGTGAACGGACGGGAGGACGGCCCCCACAGCGTCCCCGTCTGGACAAAAAGGCTAAGAGCGAAACGATGGAAGTACGAGAGAAAGCGGTCGTGGCCTATTAGAAGACAAACAAGAGAATGGTGTGGGGGCAAAGAGAGAGGTAAACCGGGAATACAGGGCACAAAAACTCAAAAGAGAATGTTACAGCGATCCGTGGTTCAGGTTTTATTCCTTGCTTCTAGGCAGAAGCAAGAACAAAGAGGCCAGACTATTGTTGGAAGCCTTTTCTATAAAAAAAAAAAAGGCAGCCTTGTGCGTCAGTGATACTTCAGTGAATTTGTATGCTGATAAGTATGAGTTTCTGAGTAAAGGCAATGCGCAGTGATAAGCCACGACTTTATAATACACGTCTTGTTAATGTGGGCGTAGCTTGATGGTATAAATGTATGTGCCTGTCGTCTGCAATTAGCAGCTGGAAGTTGGCGCCTGTGCCTGCCCGTTGTCCCCGCGTCTCTATTTTGTGTGCGTTAATACCTTTTTGCGCCAGGGCACTTTCTGTCACCCGTTGATAATTACGAGGGGTTATTATTAACGATGCGCCCTTAACGGTGCGCACACTCCCAAACACCCTTAGAGTGAGTGGGGGTAGCTGTTCCGGTCGCAAAAGAGATGCCCTCGACTTGCGTGGCAAGCTCAGCCGGAATTCAACTACCTTGTAGTGACAGAAGGGGGTGGTCGTTTGGTGCCCAGCGGTCGCCGGTTCAAACCAGAGTAAGGATCGCAATCAGAAGTAACAAACAAAACACAATTTACGCACAGCAAGAGACGATACAAAGGAATACACAAGATCACTTGAAATACAACAGACGAGAGGTTCACAGACTACAAACGCTAAGCATGCAACTACAGAATGATTCAATAACACAGGCTTTACAACAGATCAAACACGAGAGAGTTACATAAACAAACACCAAATTGTTCACCGGGCACTGTTGCAGTCCGACGCCTCAAGAGTCACGATGTGGCCGCCATACGAGACGAGCGCCGCTCCCTTGAAAGTCCGTGGGCTTGCCAGCAGCGGGTGATCCCCGGGAGTCCAGCCGAAGCACAGGCGAGCACGTCGCAAAACACTGACGAACTGACTGACTGACTCATCAAGCGGCGCGGTCTCTTTAAATAGGGCGCGCCGCGTCTGTTTGTTAGCACGCGTCAAAGCTAGCGCGCACACACACTTAGCTTCGCTGGTTATAGCGCTCTCTCTTCCTCCCGTCGAGCCGCGCGTCGCCATTGGCCAGGTCCCATAGAAGATGCTGGAATGTTCTGGCTGATTCCAGTCCGATGAACCACCGTTCTCCCCGGGCAATGGGAAAGAGTGTGACGGCTATGCGTACAAAGCTACGCGCTCTCCAGTGCGGGGAAGGAGGCTTTTCTCTACATGCTTTCCACGCGACGCCGCGCGGGCCTCGCGCCGTGCCGGCTTGATGAAAATGCGCGCCGATTTCGTGACACTTACCCAATTTTTTAAAGGATGCCAAGAGCCTGTATACAACTGTATGCCAGCCGCATGAGGCCGCGCTTTGAAGCCAGAGCGGCGGCCCTGTCTGCAAGCTCGTTGCTTGGGCCAGACACCCCAATGGGCTCGGTCATAAAACAGAGAGTTTAAAAGAGATGGTGGCAAGGGGGTGCGCTTGAAATCTCAGACACGGATGTCTGGTGGAAAGGGGATGACTTGAAAAGAAAGGCAATTAGAATATACGTGCAAGGGCAAGGAAAGGGAGCACGCTGAGCATAACAAGCCTCATGAAACGCAACAGCCTCTGCGCAGAAGGCCGTCTCAAGACGAACCCGGCCTACGTTCCGCAGCGCGCTACACGACGAGAAGCAAAATAGGCAGCGCCCGCAGAACGGAAGCTATCCGTGAGGAAGGCAGGGAAGGGAGGAATGAAAAAGAACGTGAGAAGGGGAAGGAGACCAGACGGATGGTCCCACTAGGGATCAAAACGGGGGAAAATACCAGGTGGTAGATAGGTGTGAGCTCCAAAAGTGATGTAAAAAGGCAGTCCAGTTTCAAGGGGAGATGAGGTGCCCGGAGGAGCACTGAAGAGCAGCCGTGCGCGTTGTGCGGAATGCTTTGTAATGGCGAGAACTGCCGAGAAGCAGGACACGCTGCACAGAAACGACCTTTTTCCCGAAGATTGGAATGGACGGGGCGAGACCACCAAGCGGGCGCGGCGAAGGTAGGAGCGGCTTGTATGGCCTGGAAATTAAGCTTACGGAGAGAAGGGAGCATGGAACGATGCAATGAAAGAAATGAAACGAAGCGCGGTGCAAGGACCCCCGTGTTGTCGTGCAGAGCATGAGGTAGAAATGAGAGGTGACGGTTGCGAACACACCTAAAATTCGGAGTTCCTGTTTAAAACTGAGCAGCCGGCCCGCAATGCGCAAGTTGGGATCACGATTTTCCATTACACCCACGCCAGCGAAAACAGCATGTAGAATGTTTTCTCCCACAAGATAGTAGCATGGGAGTGCGAGGTCCAGCTGGCTATCCTGTTGAGGACGTCCGCGCACAATTGCTCGTGTTCGTGGCGCGTTCTGGCCAGTATCAATAATATGTCATCACGATGCTAGCATATGCTACATGTAGAAACCAGGAGGCATTGGATGCCCGAGAAGGCTGGCGATAACATTCCACAAGAGAAGGGAAACACCTTCCCGAGGGCAGCCAAGAGTAGGTTGGCAGATAATCCTTCACCCGTGCTACCTGTGCGCGTGCATTGGGAAAGAAACTCGAGAGGATACAGGTTGGCCGGAAGACAAGAGAAGGACAAGGGGTTGCCAAACTCAATCCAATGCACCCTGAAAATGGACCCCGATAAAATGCTTGCTCGTTCACAGTGCGCTGCTTCTAAGGGCCTCCGCTCAATTATCAAACCTGACTCTCCTAGCGGGCAGAGTCCGTGGGCTATGACAGTTGAGCCTGATTTACGCTTTCTTTGTCTTACTGTAGACGTCGACTTGAATCAGCTGCAAGCCGCCAATGCATACGCACTGATGCGAGTGCACGAACACTCCATCGGAGCGAAAGCGCCGCAAGTTTTCCCTTTCTTGCCGGACAACTCTGAGCTGGGGCTAAGAAGGTTATATAACCTTCTTGTCTGGGGCCCTATTTTCGACACACATGGCCGCCGTTCGGAGCCATGTTGTTTCTCTGATTGGTTGTCAGAAAAGTCACGCGTTTCAAATGTGTTGCGCGAAATTGCGGTATGTCGAAACGACTTTTTGCGGTAACACAAAAATTACGTGAACGTGAAAACTGATTTTTAGCAGCGCTATTCATGATGTCTGGATGGTATTTATAAGTAACTGTGGAAGGAAGACGAGGTATAATTGATAGAAAGGGAAGCACTTACGCTTGTATTACGAATGGGCTGTTATGAACTGCCTACACTCAAGAGCCAACTCCTGAAATCTGAGTGGGTGACGTTGTGTGGCGGAAAATACGTCATGCATAAACATTTAATGATGACGTCAAACTGACGTTTCATTACGTAAAGGAAGTTCTGCCATTGCTGTAAATGACCAAAGTTGGGCACCGCATTTTTAACCACCTGAGGCGGCCGCTTAAAAAACATGGCGTGAATTCGACGTGCAGTGAGGGCGGCTGTTAGCTCACCGCAGTTTGGTAGACAGTTTGGTGGGGGGTTAAGTAAGCTGAGACATCTTGTTGTAATTTCAGAAAGCACTGAAACGACTTCATACGGGAACTTTTCAGTTGCGTCATTTTTTAGAGGATTAATAACGAAGACGCAAATTTACAGTCGCACGAGGGTCGTAGCTACCCTCCCGTTGCAAATGCTTTGCTCTCATAGAGAAGTTCGACAAAAGCAGTTGTTGGGCGAGTTTATGTTTTCGATAATCCATAACTACAGCGCAAACGACAGGACAGAGATGAAGGAGGGACACCCCTCCCCCTACAGCGCTGACTCACAACTAAAAGTTTTATTGGATGCTAGCAGGTATAAATACCTCCCTGGCGGCCAGAAAGAATACAGTGCACAATCGACATGCGTGAATGACATACTAGTATACCAGGCACGTGTCACCACGCAATTCGCATGCGTGTGAATACAATATAATCAGTGAGCAGGCACTTGTGAATATTCGCAATCAAGGTACCGTCTTTCTTTTTCTGACAACGCGACAGATGAAGCACTGATGCATTCTTCCGAGAGCCTTCCTATCAAGCGGGCTTCTATTATCTCCCTTGCTAACGAGTCACGGTTCTTTCCTAACACTGTATATTCATTATAGTCTGGCGCACAGGTCGTCATCTTCATTGTCTTTGCAGTGCCTGCAGTGTTTCGCCACGTGGCCAGTGATAGCGACACGTGAGACATTATACTCATGCTCCTTGAGTATTTCGTTAATACAGCGGCCAGTTTGGCCGATGTATCGCTTACCTCAAGACAGTGGCAGCGAATATACCACCCCTTCCTGGCAAGGCATGAATTGTTTAGCGTGCTTTATCGGGCACTTGCGCGATTCTTTATTCTCTGAATTCACATTCTTAATCAGGTTGGACAGTCGTTTGGGCGCCGAAGAGACGACGTCAACGCCTGCATGTTTTCCAATTCTTTTAGATTGTGCGACACTTTGTGAAGATAAGGCAACACAGCAATCTTTCTTTTCTCCTCCTCTTTCATACATTCACTTTAATTTCCCCTTGATTTGAACTTTTCCTGTAGTTTTCTTGCCACGGAAACTAATAATTTAAACGGGTAGCCAGCCTTTGTCAGGCGGTCTACTTGGTTGCTGAAGCAATTCTCCAACATGTGTTCACATGATTTGTTCACTGTGATGCTAAAAACAGTATGTACAATTGCTCTCTTCACCAGCTTGGAGTGAGCTGATGAAAAAGGCAAGATTGGCTTAATACCATGGGGCTCATAAGCCCATAAACATGAAATGGGGTGAAATGAAGCGAGAAATCTAAAAACCTAATAAATCATTCAGTGGTACTTCGTGTGTCAAAACCAATGATGTGGGACATTCTGAGAACATCGAAATGACGTCAGGGAATTGCTGCTTGAAATCAAGGTTGTCAGAATCTAAAATCACGATGTAGTCGTCAACAAATCAAGAGAGAGAGAGAACACTTTATTTGCACCCGTCAGAGAGTATGGATGATCGGGTGAGACGCAGCTCCCCCTTTCACCGTCTATCTCCCCCCTAGACGTCGGCTGTAATCAGTTGGCTTCCGGCGGCGGCCTGGTCTTGACCGATGACTTGTTTTTGGATTTGTTCTTCCTGACTGTGAAGGGAGGATTCCCATGACTCTCTATTTCCATGTATCCCGTTTAGCTCTGGGCAAGCACAGAGCATGCGATTTCTCATTTCATTTTTCATTTATTTACCCAAAAAGCCCAAGTGGGCATTACATAGGGGGAGGGGGGGGGGAAGAAGTCTTCAAAACATTGTAAAAACATTGCATAGTGCAATCACATCTTAACAATTCAAGAAAAATAAGAAGAAAAAAACGTGATATACAGAACTAACAAACAATTGCAAACAATATAACATTTGCAGATTGGTGGACACACGAGCACAAATCAGAGAAAAAAAAAGTAAGCAAGCGCAAAAACTTGAAAAAGGCGCAGTTCTCAGTTTGTTGAGCATTTTTGGGGGCAACATCGTTTCTAAGGCTTCTCTAAATTTTTCATAGTTCGTGAAGCAAACAATTTTTTTATTTAGATCGTTCCATTCACTAACTGCCAGATGAAGGAATGAAAACTGTAGCAAATTTGTTCGCGCAAAAGAACGTTCCACTTTGTGATCATGGTCGCGGCGAGGAAAGATTTGAGTGGCCGGTTTTATTTTCTCGATGCTGTAATTTGAAGGGTTATAGTAAAGCTCGTAGAAAAATATTAGGCGATTAATTTTTCGCCTAATCTCTAAAAGCTGGAGACCTAACTCTCGCTTAATTAAAAAAATGCTGCAGTACGAGGAATAATTGCATGCAATAAAACGCGCAGCTTTGCTTTGCATGAGATTCAAGTTTAGCTATTAGGTATGATTGATGAGGATTCCAGATAATCGAGGCATATTCGAGTTTCGGCCGTATGATTGTGTTATAAACAAGAAGTTTAGTGTCTTTGTTGCAATGACGTAATGATTGTCGCATGAAACCCAGGGTTTTGTAAGTGTTCCCTAAGATGTGCTCAATGTGCGTGTTCCAAGACAGGTTGGCTGACAGGTATACTCCTAAGTCCTAAGTACTTGTGACTGGGTGTGCTCTGAATGGCTAGATTATTGATCGTATATGTGTAGTAAATTGCTTGATTACGTGTTGTGAAACGAACAAGTTTAGTTTTCTTTTAATATTAATAGTCATCTGCCATTCAGAGCACCGTTTGGTTAGGCGTTGTAGATCATTTTCTAGTTGTAAACGTTCGGTGAAATTAGTCACAGAGCGATAAATAACGCAATCATCTGCAAACAATCTGAGCGAAGAAGTAATGTTAAGAAAGATATCATTTATGTAGATCAAGAATAGCGAGGGCCCCAAGACGGAACCCTGAGGTACGCCGAATTTTATTGCCTGAAATGAAGATAGGGCATGCTCTATTTTAACGGTCTGTCGCCTATTACTTGTTATTATTGTGCTATTATTGTTATTTTGCTTCATGTTAAGTAATAATCGTTTATGTGCTACGCGATCAAGGGCTTTTTCGAAATCAATAAATATGGCATTTGTCTGTTCTAAATTGTGAACACTGTAAGGGATATCTGTGATTAACTCAAATACTTGGGTTTCACACGACCGCCCACGCTGAAAACCATGCTGGTTGCAAAAAAGTATGTCCTCACTGATTAGAAAATTTATCATTTGGGAAGATAGAATATGCTCAAGTAATTTGCACGCTATAGATGTAAGAGATATGGGCCTGTAATTATCTATAGTTCTATTATTCCTATCACCTGTCTTATACACGGGAAGCGATTGCTGAAAAATACGAGCAAGAATTTGTGCTGAAATGAGTTTTGTAATCGTTAACAGCTTAGCAGCTATTATCAGATCCAGGGCTGCAGGACGATGGCAACCATTCAATCGCTTTAAGGACACCTCCTGTGTTTATGGTAATGCTAGGCATGACGGTTGTAGTATGAGGACTTAAGCTAGGTGAACATGTTGATTCGTTCTGATAAACACTACAAAAGTAATCATTGAGTTCACATGCAACTTCCTCGGGCTCTAAAGAAATACCGGAATCATGCTTAAGGTTCGGAAGATCCTTCGAAGGCGTAGGTGAAATGACCGTCCAAAATTTTTGTGGATTGATCCGCAAAAAGTTTGGCATATCAGTGTTATAAACGGTTGTTTTTGGCCTTCTCAATTTCTTGTTTGCATACTTTTGCAAAATCAAAATATTCGGACCAGTCAGCGTCAGTCTGACTATGTGAGGCTTTGCTGTGCAACCGTTTCGTTTTATTTAGGGAACGTTTTATATCTCTTGAGAACCATATGGCTGATTATTTGTAATGTAAATGCACTTTTCCTTTTATATTTTTCTTGTAGTATTTTGAGTTGATCTCGAAATGTAGTCCAGTTTTCAGAGACAGTAGGAATGACAAATCACCTCGAACTCGCTGTTCAGGCCATCGCAATCAGCATTAGAATAATCATAAAAAATCTTTTCGCGTACGGATTTTGTAGGTGTACAAGACCTGAGCAAACAGTTAATTGCATGATGGTCACTGACGCACTCTATCACTTCCGTACTAATACTTTCGGGATTTGTTGTAAGAACCAAATCTAAGATAGCATCTGCGCGTGTCGGAGTCAGAACAGTCTGTGTCAGTTGAAAGAGTGATAATAAGTTCAGAAAGTCTTAGTAGTCATTCGTGAGGCGCTCGTCTAGGGTCGTAGTATCTCGCCACAGCAAATGAGGGAAGTTGAAATCACCGGCTAACAAAATGGGTGCATTTGCATACTGGTATTGCACATGTGATATTACGTCATACAATTCGTCAGCGAAGTTCAGAGAATAATCGGGAGGTCTGTAACAAACACCAATCACGAGCGTATCAACAAATAAAATTTCCAATGAGCTATCAATCTCAACAACTTTTGTGCTGATGCTTTTCCGCACGCTGATATTATAGAACGCCGCCACCTCTTCCGAGTTGGCGGTCTTTTCGATACAAGAAAAATTCTTTTGAGAGCAACATTCCCTTGTCTTCTATATCTGGGGTACAGCATGTCTCAGTGTCTACTATTGCATCCGCAGCGCAAGTGTGTGTGAGGGTTATTACATCATCCTGTTTATTCAAAATGCTTTAAAAATTCCCGTACAATAATGAAAACGCGACTTGGGCGTTTCGATGTGGCAAAGCATTCAGCCTTCATGGCTCCTCTACCTGTGCCGATATCTGACGAACGCAGCCATTAGCGGAATCATAGCAGTTTGTTTTTTGTTTTTTTTTTTTTTGCTCAAGAAAATTTTGTCAAATGAAAGGCGCATTTTTTTCTTTTCTTTGCGATTTTCGCGAGCGAAATCACGGAGCTGTTTCCGTACGGATTGGACACGAGGTGAAAAGTCTTCCTCTATCCCTTATCAGTTACGTCTTTTAGCTGAAAAGCGTTCGCCAAAACTTTGCTTTTAGTTTTAAAACTAGCAAACCTAACACTCAGTGGCCTGGGATGTTCTTTTCTTTGGCTGCCAATTCTATGGGCGCGCTCGATATCTGAGATATCAACACCAAGATTAGCTTTACAGAAATCAACCACAACTGCCCCTGATGTTTCGTAGCTCTCTTTGTCCTTTTCCCGTAGACCATTGAAATTTTTCCGACGGGACCGATTGCTCATGTCATCAAAAAGTCAGCCAGAACTTCCTGGCCCTTTTGCTGGCGCGTGCATTCATTCGATTTTAAGGTCATCTATTGAGCTTTCAACTTCAGCTACTTTCTCACTATATTCAAGGCTCTTCAAGGCGGATTCCACCTTTGAAAGGCGCTTTTTGGTGCCAGTGATTCCTGTAGAAATATCTTTTATTTTGGCCTGAAGATCTCTCTCAAATTTATCTCGCGAGGCAGCGGCTTCTTTCAGGGCATCGAGAATTTAGCTGTACTTTTCGGGGCCCGGATTCATCTCCACATCACCACAACATAGCAAAAGTTTAGCAAGACAAAAGAAAACAACTCTGCTTCGAGGGCACCAGCGGTTGCCAAATTCTGCTTTCTTCATTATTGTGCCGTTGCTTCTGGTTAAAATGGCCTATTTGTATTCAGAATGTGACCACATCTACTCCCATTGCAAACTCAGGCCTATGTCTGTGAGACAGAACCGGAAACACACTGTACAATCGACGCTTCAAGGGGATCTGCGGCACAATATTGGTGACAGAAAGCAGGCAGGCCCCTCACTCACCTACAAAGATGATAAACGGGTGTGAGTGTACACGTTCTGGCAGCAAATCCCACAACAGTGCCGGTGTAAGCGCGTTTTATAGGTTTCTTCGTCCACCAGGCGTCAGTGATGTCTCGCACGTGATCCAAAGACGATGTTAAAGGCGTATAGGTGGTGAGTCTGCCACGTGTCGACGAAGACCCGTCACCGTTTCCAAGCGATTTAGGGTAGCTATGCCTTCATAGCTTTTGCATTTGGAAGAGTGCATCTCAGGATGCCACTTGTGTAGGATATGCGGGTTTGGGAAGGTGCCCGTCTGCGGTTTTCGCCAGATTACTTCTTCCTTCTTTGTGAGAGATCTATGGGGGAGAGAGGGTTCTCCTGGCCATTCTGTAGTGTTCTAGAATTTCTTTGTATGTGGTTAAGTCTCGCTTTTTGGACAGGAAGTAGTCTGCGTGCTCTGGGCCCCGGTGGGCGAGTCCTCGGGCGACCTCGTTGGCGATGTCGTTCCCTGTGAGTCCACTATGCGAGTGCCAGAAGGTTGAAAGAGCGATTTGAAGGAACCAGAGTTTGTAGCATTTTTAGATTTGTTGATTAGGCTACCGTACCCAACGACCTAATCAACGAATCTAAAAATGCTACAAACTAGATCTGGATCCTTCAAATCGCTTTTTCAACCTTCTGTCTCGCGCAGCTAGGAACACGCCGCTAAGAAAAGGCGCTAGACATGAACCAATAAAGATCCCTTTTCTGAATAAAAATATCGCCATTCCATTCCACAAAAGTTGAGACGAGATAGAATGACAATTCAAGGAAACCAGTAGTAGAAATTTCGCTCTCATTCTGAAGTGCAACAGCACCATATTCATCAATCAGGTCGTTGACAGAAGACAAAATTTCTGCTTGAGGAATGGTGTAATAAAGATCCTTTACATCGACTGAAAATCCACGAAGCTTCTTATTGTAGTTACTGCTGGGAACGCGATAACATATATTTCGAACTTTTCACTCTAAAAGGGTCGTCAATTGACAAAAGATTGTTTTTTTCTGCAGGAACTTCGCTGCATGCTGCTGCCATATATGTTCCAATTTCCGAGACAACAGGGAACGGCCACTCTGGTTTGTGTTTTCGCAGTGAAAAACATTTGCAACCACTTTTCTGAGCTGCTACCCCCCCCCCCCCCCCACCCCCCTTCCTGCTGCTTACACTAATAGCTTTTATGAGCGCTCAAATTCTAGGACGTTAAAATGTAGACTGTGTTGTAAATGAGCTAGCATGAACTGCCACCATTTCTAACATTTTTTCTTTGCGTGAACTAAATTAATACTCTCTCAAAAAAAAAAAAAAAGAAGAAAAGTATTGAATGACTGACCACACTTCATGAGCAAGAACCAGGGGATTGAAACAGGCCGTTCGCGAACTTGCTTAACTCAAGTGTATATTGTTCGCGCGTATACTTCTTTGAACTAGTTTTTTTTTTATATATATTTCATACCAAATTAAGGCTCTTTTTCATTTCTTTGCCCAAGTTTCGTTCGCTGGCGTGAAAATTGACAGATTGCAAGAATAGGGCACCCTTGAGCCAACATAATTTTTTCTCGCAAAGAATCTGAAGGCAAGTTGTTGGGAGCCTTAAACAACTTTTCGTTGGCTCCCAAAAGTTATGTATTCTCTTAAACCAGCTTTTCGACTGCTTGAACTTGAATCATGTTGGTAATTTTAAGTGAGTATAGTAACGAGTATTTTGAAAGCATGAAGTGCGATAGTGTTTTAGAAGGCTGTATTTGCGAACAATTCATTGCCTCGTTCTTCTTTAGGGGTAAAACATGCTTTCAAATTGCGTAAAACTAAATTTACAAAGTGTAAATTTGGGACAAACTTTAATTAAACATAAAGATAAAATGACAAAATAACAATAAAACAAAATTAAAATAAAAATTAAATCAAAATTACTTGAAAAATAACAATTATGACCATACAAAATTTGCCCCCCCCCCGCCCCAAATAAAAAAAAGTTCCGGAGTCCCTACGCCCGCTAACTAAAACGGTTGATCTGCGCGAGACGACACATTTCAGCTGAGAGCAACAGAAGGGAAAGTTGGACGAGTTGTAGGTTATTCATGAAGGTTACGTGGGCACTCCTTAACACAGAGACAAAGAAAAGAAAGGTGACAGTCCCATGTTTTCTCCTTTTTGTCTGTGTTAAACAGCGCCCATCAAAGCATCATGAATTCCAGAGAGTACCGCGATGCGTTCTAATTGTCTGTCTGGTCGGTGCGTGAGTACAACCTGAGGGGTCATATGGTGCAATGGTTGTGCAGGAACTTCGCGCGGCAGGCAGCGAGGGATCACCAAAGAATGTCTTAAACGTCGGCCCTAAACACTGCCTTTTTTTGTTTGCCTTGCACTATGCACTCACTGCAGTTAATGAACTGAACAGCCTTTCCACAATGCGAAAAGCAAGCAAAAATACAGCTTACTCTTTTAATAAAGGAGTGTACGTTCCATGAACATGGCACATATGTTTGCTTACCACATACGTGATTTGTTTCATATATAAAGTTTTGTTTTAATATGCATGCGGGTTCACCATTTGCTTATCTTTTTAGAAAAAAAAAAAAAAATAAGTACTCCAGAGCACGTTATTACGGTACACTCTAATCATATGATGTAGTTGAGTGAAATTTTGTGGGTTTTTTTTTTAATACAGCCGGAAAATATTCTTTTATTGATTTGCATTCTACCGTTTTGACAGTAAGGAATACGTGCACGCGGCGCCGCCCTAGCTTCATGTATACCACGAGTTCCTCAGTCACCTTTCGCTTTCCTTATTCTCCATTTATCCCCCTCTGCACGTGTATGCGCTATTCCGTTCTTCTTTCGCGGACCCCCATCTCATAAAAACGAAAGTACTTCGTTCTTTTTTTTTTTTTTGTATTTTTTACCCTATGTACCTTTACGCGCTCATACAACCCTCCCTCTTGCGTAACGAAATCGGCGAAAAAGTTGTGCTCGGCGTTGTACCTCTTCAAGCTTTTCGTTGTCAAATTTGCCATTTTCTGAAAACCAAAATGACGCCCTAGCGTCTGTTATTAATGCATGCTGTGGGTGTGAACTTAAAATCGCCTACTGCGACGTCGCGGTAGTGGCCATTTATGGGTACGCTGAAGTCCTAGTTAGGTTACAACAAAATACCTAGCATTGTGAAGCTTTTGCTTTGAAAACAGACTAAATATCGCAGGCCATCAGTTCGAGGGTTTGAGTGCTTGGCTCAGTACATAAAAGAGCATGGCCATCAGGGACACAGGAACTTCGGTAGCGGGCGGGGAGGGAAGGACAAAGACCCCTTCCTTACATTCTGGGCCCAAGGGGCGGGGACAGGTATATTCCACATTTATCAAAGAATAGGCAAGTAAACCAATGTATAATACTTTTTGACTGCTGCAGATGGCAGAAGGTATACACATCAAATTTTGAATTTTATTTGCACTGATGTGCCCATAACCAGTAAATCATCTCTTGTGCTATGTAACTTCCAACAATCAAATGATGGCCGACACAGAATAGGCGTAATGAAAGAGTTATGCAATCACTATTTTAAGCAATTCTGTCTCAACCGCGTGAATCCTTGCAGCTTTTCATTCGTCAAGTAACCTAGACTAACCGACGTCACAACCATTGCCCGAGTGTTCAAACCAAACACCTCGAGTGAATGAATTCAGTTTTAAGGATCATCTACTGAATGTAGGCAAATACCAGTGATCCATGCATACTAACATCTTGCAAGTCATTACTAAGAAAACTTTCAGCAGAGATTCCAACATCGAGTAATAAATGACAAAATGGTAATGAAAGAAGAGTTGTATTGAAACTCTGTAAAAATACCATTGGACCAACCCCACATAATGCCTTACAGCTGCAAACAGAGCCTAAAACACTTGCTTAATAAGGACACTGCCAGCATTTAGAATAAAAACTTCCCAATTAGTACATTAGAGCTTAACACAGGGATGTGTTTCAAATTGCTGCTGGCCACCTATAGTGTACATTAAACCAACACAAAAACAGTGCGAAATTTCGCACATCCCCTCATCAAATTAAGTTGTAACATGGAATCGAACTTACGACCCCATGTTCCACCCTAGTGGGCAGGAAAATTAAGATGAGCACACAAGTGATATAGACTACATGGCAGAAGTACCATTGGGTACAAGCTAAGCCAAGTTTTTTTGCTAGGAAGACAAGGTATAGAGAAAAAAAATTCAAAATTGCACCAGCCAGCTAAGGTTTGAAGGCTATTTTTTTACAATGATCATGCTTTAAAGTGGATTCACAAAACAGACCATTAGACAATGGACTAAACGTTACGGAACACTCCACTGCCACTCGGCAGAAGTATGCGATGTTGGAAAGTGTAGCGTGACGGAAGACTACGCCCATGGCTAATCCATTTATGGCCACTTGCACAAGCAAATGGAGGCTTGGATTACATGTGCGTGCCTCTTCACTGCATGTGGGCAAGATGCACAACTCGTGGAGCGGAAGCGGGACTGCATGAGACACCTGGTATGCAAGCATGATTTACGTGCATTTGCCCAGACATGTGTATAACAGTACCTATCCATTTCAAACCCCTCTGAATTGCCTAGTGCCACAGTGTGTTGTATGTGCCACCATAGCCCAGTGCCCTAGTTCTGTTTGTACAGGGTGGTCCTAAATAAGTGCGAACACTGCAAAGCGTGGCCGCCATCCGCGGAGCGTCAGCGCATTCCGCGCGGCTGCGCATAGAAGCAAATTGACGCAAGCGCACAGGGGCTTGGAGGAGGTGCTTCGTGTCCACTGCAGCACGGAATCACACAGGTTTTCTTTACTGAGAAGCACACCTAAATGTGTACTGGCAGCAGCCAAACGCACAGAGATGGCATTATCGCAGTTCACTCAGTTCTATGGAAGGCTCGTGAATGGTGCTCGGATGATTTGACAAAACTCGTTCCATGTCATCTATATGTTCGTCTGACAATCGACACTATAAATTTTGAAAGTAGGAGAGCCACTTTTTTTTTGCTGCTTAATAACTGTACTGTCCCAGTGATAAAAACACTATATAGCAGTGTAAGGACAATGTGCTTTTGCGCTGCAGTAGACACAATGCACCGCCCCCAGGCCCCTGTGCACCTAAGCCACTTTGCTCCAATGCGCGGCAGCACCGAATGCGCAGACGCTTCGCTTTGTTCGAACATATTTAGGACCACCCTGTACATATGTAATGTATTATGCTTTATAGAGTTTTTTTCTATGTGCTTATTTCACAGAATTGCAAGACATGATGCACCAATCTCGAACTTAGACAATGATAATAATGAGATATGCTCGAGCAAGCTTCTGGCACATCCTCTCAGGCAACTCTAGCTGTGGCAGTGGCCTGCGAGGAGTGTGAATAACACCTATTTTTGAAGAAATCTGGCAGAGTTCATGCAAAGCACACACCCTTTGTATTTCTTCGGTGTTGTACAGTGCCATGCATATTATAAAAAAACATGACTCATGGGAACAAAGCATTGTCAATGGTTTTCTTTATCTAGCATGTAAAGCTTCACATTTTGGGACCGCAATTATGTACAAAGTAGAGAGAGTCCTTGGATAATAATAAAAAAAAGTATGAAAGCACTTAACTTAGAAAGACTTCAGCAAAATTGCATATTCATGCATTCACAATAATATGGGTTTTGCAATATGCTATTCTCTAGAATGTAGAGACTTCTGAACAGTATGCCCATGTCGACAAGCAACCTTGAACTTCTCGGGGCATTTTCCATGCGCCTTTGGCCACTGCACTTGTCAAAGAGGGCCCAGTCACCATAAACGTTAAAAAGAACATTCCAAGTGAAGCCTCTCAAGTTCTGCAAGAAGAAAAACCGAGGAGATGATCCATACCTCGGTTGCAGAGCCACTTTATAAACGCTCTGGTTACAGTGGTATACCGACGATGCCTCTCTAAAGCTGCACATTGTTCCATGACAAAAGCAGCTACAAGGAGAGCACTGCGGTGCAGCACTTTGCATGGAAAAGCTACAATGCACACACTGTAAAGTATCAAAGGGCAGAACCTCTCAATGTGCTAGCCATTTTTGTTTTCACAAACTAAGCACAAATAAGAGGAAGTGGCCAGTCAGTGTCAGTCACTAGTTCTTGTCCACAGCAGCCCATCACCCACTTTGTTTTTCACAAACACTTAATATGGTTTATGACCCCTTGCCTCTTTAAGCACATCTAATGAAAACAAGACAGGATGAAACCTGGCAAGATTAATTTGCCTTGAGTCTTTTCGTGTCTGTACAGTGCTCACTCTTTATACAGGACGTATGTAAGTGTTTATGCAGGGGCTGAAACTAAGGTTTGGCATGAGCCTATATATGTGTAAAAAGAAGTTTCCTAGAAGTCCCGCAGCTTCTTGCATCAGGTGGGGGTAGATGGTAGGGACGTGCCAGGAGGCTAAAGTCGCAGGTGAGGAAAGGGAGGGGGAAGGGTACTTCCAACGGTAGTTGTCCACCACACTCTCTTCCAGTCACAAGATGCCTCCAACACAATTGCTTTCTTTCGTTCATCCCTTTTCCATTCGGGCAGGTGATATCTAGATGTACTGGGCCAGCCAGCGGAACCCTTCGCCGTAGCCCTGCCTCTTGAGGACACTGCACATAAACATCTCCAAAGGGCGTGCTGTCATTTCTGACCTTGGAACCTTGCCCTGCAGATCAAGACAAGAGAAAAAAGTTGCACCTTCAACTTCATTTCACTGCTTTTCATCCAGGGGGTTAAACCGAAGCTGTTACCCATCAAATCTAACAAATAAACACAGGTATGCTGCTTAAAACAAGGAAAAACACTGGCATTCCAGCAAGCTGGCAAAAGTGCTACCACTGCAAACAAAGCAACAATTGTGCAACCTGCATTTGTGCAGGTTGCAATACAGCCCGCTCTAGCATGGTGCTTCGTCACCAACCGAGTCAAGTACATACATACAAGCTTGAAGTGTTTCTAGAATTATTTTCTTTTCTATGTCAAATTTATTCCCGAATACACTAAACCTTTAATGCTATTGCATTCACCAAAAATCCAGTGTCAGCGTTTGCCACTGGCGCTGGCGTTGAGAGCGAAAAATTATGAGCATGGCGTTGGCAGGCAGTAGCTGGCAGCTGACATGACCGAGCACCGACTGGACGTAGGGTTGCCTAATATTACGTTTGGCAGGAGCTGCCGACTCAGGCCTCTCCTTTCACATGGGAGGGTGATATCAGAATCAGCTTGTCAGGACCCTTGCATTCACGCTACCCCTAGGCCACGCAGACACGTTCACACAGCTTGGTTAAAGTGGGCCTTTATATGTCGGGTGGTAGTCTACATATTGGCATCATACCCTTAAAGGGACAGAACACTGGCCAAAATATGTCATGAGATTATGGTGGAGATGGAAAGATCTTGCCTCATATAGTACAATAAAACCTCATTAATTCTGAAAACCACTATTTCAAAAACGTACGGAAGGCGGTGCTGCTCTACACACACACACACACACACGCACACACGCACGCACGCACACACACGCACACACACACACTAGGAGCGCTCATGGCGCGCATTGCTACAGCCATCATCTATCCATCCGCAACTCCTCTGCTGCGCTGATGACCTGGCTCGTGCTTCTGCCTCCAACACTACCACTGCGCTTCACCCTATGAATTGAGGTGTTATCCAATATGTAAAAAAAAGTATCCTAAGCAAGTGCTAGAGCGTATGCTTCTTTGCATGGATCGGAAGCAGGCGTGGGTCATAATGCTTCCGAGTGGCATTCATATTCTGGCTCACGTGTGGGCGCACATGTCGCCAGGCACTGTGGATTTGTGTAGTCTGCCACAAGCTTTGAGCCTGCAGCGCCAGCAGCTGCTCCCCATCGAAGTGAATCTCGCCGACTACACTTCCATTGATGACGGCGTTGTTGTCGCTGGCCAGTTATCGTATTTACACGATTGTAAGTCGACCCCCCCCAAATCCCATGTCCAGAACACAGAATAAGCGCCGAGTGCTTTTCGGACTAGAGAGCTCGTGACGAAGCATGTAGCTGGTCGTAAAGTTAAAAGTGTGAACGCACAATGAGCCCGAACTGAACAAATGATCGTGTCGGCTCTTCCATCAGCCATCGGCACACCCTGGAAGTATCACCGTGTCATGTGACCCGACGAGACTGACGTGCAAAAAGGGAGAGTCGCCGCAATTCGAACAGCAGCTCTTCCATAAACTACCGACACTCCTGCAGCTGCAGCTTGGGCTACGCAGTAGAAGTTAAAAAATTATTCTAAGCATGCAGAGTTAACTGAATACATACATACATACATACATACATACATACATACATACATACATACATACATACATACATGAACTTTATTGCGAGAAATATACATGCAAAAAAATAGCGGGTGCCCGCAGAAGCGCAAGCGCTTGTGGGCGGGCAACGGCAGTCACAGCGGTATGCATTCAATATGCAATGTATGCAATGCAATGCAATGCATACATTGCAATGCAATGCAATGTTACACTTAAAGCCGTAGAGCAAACAAATTCGCCGAAGCCTCCCAGATATGATCATTGTCTTGCTCTTATCAGTGCCATGCTTTGGTTTCGATAGTAAATCGACCCCCAACTTCGGATATACGAATTTAAAAAAGGGCGCAGACTTTACAATCGTATAAATATGTAAGCGATGAGATAATCAGCGATGCACTCAATGTGGCAGATGAGGCGTCCGGCTAAAAGGGCTCGCTCGATAATGATGAGCCCCTGGTGCGTCGTACCGCTACAGAAGTCGCGGATGCTCTCGCAGTTTTAGAGGACTTCTGTTATGATGCTCCTGGCAACACGCTCGCCCTGGAAGGGTTGCCCCATGTTCACAAACTGGTCCTCACTGCCCAGCTTTCCGCGAAAAAAACAAACAAGCATTTCTGACTGCTTCACGAACTAGAGGTATGAAATAAAAAAATTCACATGCAGTTTTTGTTGCTCATTCAATAATTCGACATTTGGATAATTTGGACATTTCTTTCCCGTGAGACCTTACAATTTTAATTTGCATTGAAAATCACATAAAACCTGAGGCACTATCTAGCAGAGAAACCCTATTACTTTCGGTGTAGTACCCCACGTGACTACATGTCAGCAAAATATTGCTCATTTTCGTAAGTGCACACAGTTCTTTTTTCTTCTAGGAGTGCTTGTCATACTTTATTCTATTTTGCGCTCTCTACTGGGTCCTTAAATAAAAACCAGCTGTACTTTTGCACCGCGAGAGGCATGCTTTCAAGTTTTGCAACTAGATGGCACCACAGTATTTAGAATTGTATGAATGAAGCGAAAACCCAGTAAAACTTTCGTCGACGCGGTGTGAGTAACAGCCTTGAGTGTGAAACTGAAAAGGACGTCACTCTACGCAAAAAATGTCGAATTACTGCCTTGTGAGTGAAATTTATATTTGTTTTCAGTACGTATTTTTTTTCGACCACCAGCCATCGCGTTCGCTACTCACGGTTTCCAGCATCGGGCTACACAAAAACGGGCGCATGCACTGATCGAAAAAATTCTCTGTAAAGATTTTCTACAGAGTTTCTACCAAAACCGTAATGGAATCAAACATTTTAGACATCAATCCTACCATTGCAGCGAAAAAAATTTGAGACCTAAATTCCAGTGTTCTGCCCCTTTAAAAACTGAGCTTACTTAAGTGTACCCCATAATTTCTGCACCAAGACTGGCAAGGATAAGAGCAAGTATTCATGCCAAACTGCCATATCAATATGCAAGCAAGTTTCACACTGACAGAACGCATTCATTTTTGAAATCCCTTTTTTTAAGAGTTTTTAATAATATTGCGAGAAAAACAAATTTTAGCATCCTTTTACGACACTGGCGCAAGGGGCCCATCATATCGCTGGTGCGAACGGCTTGCGCGGAAGGCACTGTTTATGGCGGTGGGCACACTACTGGCATCAGACTTGCGGCGGTTGCGCTGAAGGTGGATGCCTGGCCAAGAACTAAACTGCGCTTCACTACAGTCTGTGCTCTGTTTTCAGAAACATGCTGAGTACACTTATTGGAAGTCATGTTAGCAAGCACAAACAGTACAGTGTATCAACAGCTTATCAGCGCCGGCATAGCAGCAGACGATGTGGTGGCCGGTGTCGCTCTGCGACGTCACCAAGCATTTCAACATGGCGATCAGTCTGTGGGAGGAGCTTCGCGGTGTTACCTTCAGCCACTTATATCTAGGGTGCTCAAATTTCGGAAATAGGATAATAGGGTCCATTATTATCTGCCAGACTACAAAACTAATACAGTCGAACCCGGTTATATCGAACCTGGATATATCGAATTTTGGCTATATCGAACTCACGAAATGTCCCCTTGAAAATCCCATGTAAAAGTATAGGAAAGCCGAGTCATATATCGAACTCAATTTCACAGGTCGTTCGATATATCGAACTCCGCACCACGCACTGGAAAGTGTGTCTTCCCCAAAGGTGATCGCATTACCCTTGGCCGTTTGTCGCGTGACATTTTCAAGCCACGCGCGGAAGGAATGAGAGGGGACAGTTCAGTGACGGATGGTCTGGGCAGCGCCGCGCCCATTCCTCAAAGGCGCACGCATCTGCAGTTGTTTCCCGCGCGCCAACACATGACGTTTGCAAGCCATGTGCGTGGGTGTGCCCATTCTTTTGCTGAGCTATCTCTCTCCTTCAGCACGCGCAACGCATGCGCCAAACCAGCTCAGCCCGTTTTCAGACAGACGTCGGACGCTTTCTCCAGCGTGTGTTCTGAACCCTCTGCGTGCGGCGGCGGACGTGGCTATGGCGCCTGCGGATTTTAAGCGGAAGTTTTTTTTTCTTTCTTTCCTTTCTTTTTCTTTTTTTTGCGAGAGTCATCCTTTCTTATCGTAGTGCTGTACGCGCGGCGTAGCGTAAGATATGGCGGCTGCGGACGTTAGGAAGCGGCAGGGTTTTTTTTTTGTGGGGATGTTTATTTTATTTTTTTGATCGTTTATCCTTGCATGTATGAATCAGTGAAAGCACGCGGTCAGCTGCTGCGATCATGACGCCCGCCCCAAGAAGGGCGTGATAAATCGAACCAGGCTTGCGTAATCAAGCCATCACGGGCACTCTGCCAAGTTCGCTCCCCGCCACCGCAGGAGCTTTCAAAAGATAAACGTGCCCCGACGTTATCGCTGTGCAGCATCTTGGCACGCTGCCAATGAGCTGTGGATGAGACCACCGAAACGGACTGACGCGCGCCATCGACATGCAAGCGAAAATGCTCGCGATTTCTGCCGCCAAATCGCCGCGGCGACACAGAAACCTTGTTTTGAGCTGCCGCGGTGGCTCGAGCGGCGAGAGGGACGCAGTTCACACAAGTTTGAAAATTTTCGCTCTGTCGCTGCCACTCATCGCTGAGATCGCTCAGTCGCTTGCAGTGAGCGAGCTGGCCTTAACGCATTTTTTTTTTTTTTTTTTCAAATTCTCGGGTGCAAAAATGGAGGGTGGGTTCATTATGCGAGTGGGCTGATTACGCGACAAATACGGTATCGTTTTTTCGCATCGTAAGTACCGTCACAAGCAGATTTCTGTATATCGAATTATCGATATATCGAACTATTTCGCGATCCCCTTCGAGTTCGATATATCCGGGTTCGACTGTATATCGGATGGCCGTGGCATGACCCCATTAACATATCGGAGAGTACATGGGCGCCTTGCATTTTGCCTATCAAAACGAAGCCACCAGGGCAAGGACCGATCCAGAGTCCTTGGGATCAGCAGTTCAGCTCCCTAACACCACCGAGTCACCGTGACGGGGCTCAGATATATTGGTGTTCAGGTAATGTGAGGTTGCTAGCAGACACAAACGTTCCTAGGACTAACCAAGGGTGTAGCCAGCAAACAAGGCCAGTTTCTCTCACCTTCCCAGTGGTTTGCGAGTAAAGGCAGAAGTAGGTGCGAAGCTCATCCTCACTCGCTGCGCCTGGCTTGTCAATCTTGTTGCCCAAAATCAGCACTGGGCAGTTTGCCAACTGTTCATCAGTCAGCAGGCTCTGCAAAATACATTTGACCAGTCAGAAATGCAGCAACACACTCGCATCACACACATGCACACAAGCAAAGCTGCCCGGCATGAAGAAAATGCTCTCGAGTTGCACTCTCCCATACCAAGACATTTCACCAAACATCCGCAGGTGCAAGAATAAGACCCTGAATTACAATGAATAACAACAGGGTACCAGAAATGCTGTAGTGAGACTGCATATAATTTCGAACCACTTGATAGGTTCGTTTGATTCAGAATAAGTTCTCGGCACCAATTCTGAAAAAGTTCCGCTGACGCCAGTCAGATACCGGCGAGGTACAGTTCCAGTTCTGTGGTTCAGGTGCAGTGCGTCAGCAGCGCCGCACATCACTGGTGTGGCATTTTTCAATCGAGTCTTGTCTGCTCGACAGTTCCGGTGCGCAGCGAGCTGTAAGTTCTCGCAGTGCGTCTATTTTCATGCCTCGCGAGGTCATGGACGACAAAATCGTTGAAGTCATATTTAAGGAATTTCAGGAGTCCTCAGACAGTGAGGAGGAGAAATCAGACACCATGCTTTCCTTCGCGGCAACACAGTGATTACATCACAGTTCAGAAAGAGACTGACTGGTTCGGACAGACCGCGCTGCTTAGATATTTCAGTTTTGAACTCCGGAGGATATTCAGGTTGTCATAAGAGACCTTAGAGAAACTCCATTTTCATGAACTCCGAATCAGTCACAGACGGAAAAAAAGATGTCCCTAAGTGGACCATCGATGTTTACAAGCATCTCATTGGCAGCGCGCGTCTGCTAGTGCCGTCAACGTGCGCACAACTTTTCTGCATCTCCTCCTCGGAGGCTGCCGCGGTTCTTTGCACCAGTGCGGCACCACGACTGCACCAAAATCAATAGTGGACGGTGGTGCAAGAAACACTGAGAATCTAGCGCTTTGGTGCAGCGCAACGTGAACTAGTTTCGGTGGTGCAGAGAACCACGGCTGAATTGAACGCAGCTCATAGGGGCTTAACATGCACGGGAAGTCCAAGGACATGAGCCTGCCAAAAAAAGCAGCAGTCACAACCAACTGCCAATCCCTATATTAAAAAAAAAAAAAAAAAATATATATATATTACGCCAGGGGTACCATATTTCCTTGACTACAGTTTGCAGACTATATACAGGTTTAAGCTAAGTCCGTCGCAGGCAATGAAGCCCAGGATGGCTGTCAAAGTAAAAAAGAAAGTGCAACCTGAAATCCCCTCTCACAAGAAATCAGCTTTTGATATGTAAGCGAGCACAACATGTGGCAGCCACTTTTTAGTGCTTTATTTGTGAGCAGGTGCTCAACACCTCGCATGATGCTAGGGGTGACAAAGTCAACGACCAATATCATGGCTGCTAAAGAAGGAAGACAAGCTGTCGCCGGCTTCATAAAGCCAAGCGAGATGCTAGGGCAACAAAAGTGCAGCATTCAGACAGTGATGAAGACACTGACAAGCCATTTGCAAAATCAGACATGCATAAATTATCTTATTGAGACTGCCCAGGGAATATGATTGATTAGTTTTAGAACCAGTTTGTATGTTGTCTATGAAAGCAATATGGTTTACTGCCTGGCTATAGTACACTGAAAGCTGGATAATTCAAACTACACTACTTGATCCAGCCAAGCTCCATAGAGGTCTGTGTACCAAAATCGCATTAATTCGAACGCGAGTCAGTTCCACGACAGACCATTTGAACCAAGCGCCGCGTCGTCTTGGACTGGTGCCCAACCCATGACGAAAGAAATGCTTCCGCAATAGGGCGGCATAGTTAGAGACCGCGCATGTTCAAAACAGGGAAGGAAGATAACACCAGATAAAACCAATGAAGAGTGGGTAAAGCCTAAATTGGTGCCATGACTGGCGTGGCGGCAGTGGGTAGGGGTTGGCGTCCACGGTGGCAGCTGCCTGCTCTCTCTTTCACGCGATCTCAAATACTTTCAAAAGTATTTCGGTTGGTGAGGTCCCAGCCAACACCCATGAAAGACCATGATGTCGGACGGGTGCTACGGATCTCCAACCAAATCATCACGCACGGGTAAAAAAATTTTTTTTTGCAACAGTTGTCCAATTAACGAAAGCACGCGGTCAGCCACAATCACGACACTGGCTTTTAGCATCGTTCGCTTCGAAAGCAGATTGCTGCCATCACGCGTTCAAACATGATTGTGTGGTAGTGTGTGTGGGCCTTTTCATCCCACGGACCGCAATTCCGGCCTACGCTTCTTCGACACTGATGCCGAAGTAAGCGTTCTGTCCACCAGGGTAGCGCACCTCAAGTCCCCTGGACTAACTCTACGTGCGGCCATCCAAACCTCCATCACCACGTATGGTCTCCGGTCCCACACACTGTACATTCGCTGTGCGGTGGACGTTTCGATCAGTCTTTATCATCTACGATGTCCATCAACCCATCCTCAGATCTGACTTCCCGACACATTTTGGTCTGGATGTCCACATATGTCGCCATCGTCTCATCGACAGCAAGTGGCGCCTTTCCATCACTGGCGTTATATAGGCTGTTGATTTCAGCAGCTGACCCCGTCATGCCCGTACGGCCAAGTCCTCGCAGGCTTTCCTGATGCCGCAAGACTTAATCTTCACCAGCTACCCAAGCATGGTATAACCCACCACGCTGCCATGCGTGGTCTACCTGTTGCAGGTCGTCTGCGCTGCCTCTTTGGTGAGCGCCTGGCGATTGCTCAACGGGTGCGTGTGTGGGTACCCACCCCAAACTGCGGCATGACGAGGCTTGCACAACCGGACGAGTGCTGACACACTGCCTGATTATAGTGCTTGTTACCAATTTGAAAAACCTGTTTTCAGCCAAAACTTCTAGGTGCGGGCTACACACCCATGCATAGCTTAATCTAAACAAGAACTTTTATTTTAACCTATTTTAACCTGGGCAAATTGCCCACTATAAACCTGGTGTGGAAAGGAAGTACGGTATACAGTCATAACCCTTCAAAGGCACCTCAAATCAGGCTAACGATGCCTTGCAGTGTTAGACTACCTCGATCGCTGTTGCCACAAGTCTACATGTCTACAGGCATACTGGGTAACAGCAGTTTGAAGCACACTGCTTACTTGACGCCGCTAGGCTTGATTTGTTTCACACCGAAAGTGCAGGACAAAAACCTTCATTCAGACCTAGCTACCACTTGTTAAAGAATGTCTAATATTGTTACCAGTTTGCCATCAATACAACCTGACGCTGAAATTAAGGGGGGACGCGGATCTTAAAATTACGAAAAATGGTCAAAAAGGAAATTTTCAAAATTTGCTGTTTTGAAGTCTTCAATGTTCCGACTATGCCTCTACAAAATGTTATAGCTCAATTCCTACTCAAAGTATTAAAAAAAACGGCAATTTAGAAACGTCGGTGAGCCGAAATCGAATGCCAAACACAAAAATTTGCACCATTTTCAAGCCGCCGTAACTCCGCGCGGTGCGAACTGATAGGCGCCATCTTGGTCTCGTTTGAAAGCTCGTTTCCCGCTCTCTCCTGGCGTCTCTCAACACGCTGTAGGTTTTCGCACAGCGTAGCTTTCGGCATCCGTCCGCAAGGGGTGAATCGTCGCGAGACAGCCGCTGATTGGGTAAAGCGAGCGCTCTCAGAGGCGCAGCCCTCTGATTGGCCGTGACGCATGCCTCGCTTCCCACGTTGCCAACTCTTCGTCGTCTGCTTTCGCCCGCTGGCACGTGATTTTTTGCGCTCCTCTTTGTTTCCTATCATTTCTCGTTCTGCCTTTTTTCTCATCGTTCCTGTAAATATTTTGACTATTAACTCGCTCCTCTTAGGTTCGAAGTTATTGTTTTCGCGTGTATTTGCCTACCTGGTGTCTGTTCCGCGTGTCTCGATGACGCGGGATGCGCGCTTGAAAGCAAGCACGCGAAAAGCAGTCGGCAAAAAGAGACGCGCGTGGAATAAGAAGAGTGCCACATCGAGAACTACAGCTTCGGTGTTGCCGCAAGCTACAGGGCCGTCGGCGGATGCGGCTGGATTGAACTCGTCGACCACAGTTTTGCCAAAGGACGCGGCTGGACTTGCATCGTCGATGTCAGCTTCGTTGGTGGACGCCGCGGCTGGACTGTGCCGATCGGCATCAACTTCGGTGTTGCCGCAAATGTCTGCGGTGCCAGTGAATGCACCTGGACTTAGCCCGTCGAAAATATTGACTTTTGATGCTCTGCGAGTCGCTTCGAATTCAGTGTCATCGGAAGCGGCCCAGCCGGCTGAGCTAAGCCTAACGTCGACTTCGGCGTTTCTGCACGTCGCTTCAGCGCCGACGGAAGCGGCTAAACCGAGCTCGCGTGCTCAACGTTTGGACACAGTTTTTTACGGAGGCGGAGTGCGCGGGACACGAAAAATACGCACATAACGCCAAGACGTCATTGGTGAAAAAATCCGCGACTTCCCGCAAGTTCGAGCTGATGAACGTCAGCACAGTAAGTGTAGACGACGATCGCGGCACTGAGTACATAATTGTTGATATGAGCATACTAAAGAAGCTGTTTGCATCCACAAGCTGCAGCAAGTGTGGGATGGCCAGTGTTCAACTAGCGAAATGCAGCGGAAGAGAGTATGGCTTAGCTGTGAAGTTAGTGCTCACATGTTCGAATTGAGATTTCGCCGAGCGGCACTTTTCGTCTCCACGAGTGCCCGGGAAATCTAGCATCACACCCTTTGAAGTAAATCTGCGGGCGATGAAAGGCATACAAAGTATAGGGAAGGGAGTGACTGCTCTAGCGGATTTTTGTGCAACAATGAACCTCTCCCACCGAGGACTTCACCACAAAATTTTCAGGGGGCACATGAACACCATGGTGAAAGCTTGCCAGGCAGTTGCTACTGCTACAGAAGCAGCAAGAGTCAAAGTGGTGAAGGACTTATACAAAGACTTGCTGAACCCAACAGGAAACGCAGACGTGATATTTGATGGCACATGGAAAACGCGTGGCCACAATTCAAATATTGCAGTTGGCTGCATTATAGAACTGTACACTGGCCTTGTACTGGACCATGTTGTGCTTTCAAGGTACTGTCGTGGGTGCCAAGGGGCACCTGATCCCAGTGATGATGGTTACGCTGACTGGGCTGTGAACCACAAGTGTATGAAGAACATTGACTGCAATGCCGGACGGATGGAGACCGAAGCAGCTATGATTTTATTCAATAGGTCCTTGGAAAAAAATGGGCTGCAGTACACAACCATACTTTCGGATGGTGATAGCTGCACATTTCATGCATTGACCCAGGAAGGCGTGTATGGATATATATCCATCGAAAAGAAGGACTGCCTCAACCATGTCCACAAGCGGATGGGGACGGCTCTTCGCAACTTGGTTGAGAAAAAGAAGGCACAAGGGCAATCTCTTGGTGGAAAGGGCAACCTTACCCAAGAAAAGATGAAAAAGATCACCTATTACTATGGGTATGCCTGGCGGAGCCATAGCTACGACGTCGCAGGCATGAAAAAGGCAGTGCAAGCCACGCTGTTGCACCTGACCTCAACAGATGAAGCCCCAGATCACAGTTGCTGCCCTCAAGGAGTTGATTCATGGTGTGCCTTCAATCATGCTTTGGCAAACCAGGTGGAGCCTCCACCACACAAGAACCCTCTGCCAGGCCATGTTCGCACAGCGCTTTAGCCAGTTTTTGCCAGGCTGGGCGACGAGGCCCTTTTGAAGCGCTGCAAAGATGGCATGACACAGAATGCTATCGAGTGCCTGCACTCTGTCATCTGGAGCCAATGCTCCAAAAACACGCATGACTCTTTGCTGGCTGTTCAAAAGGAAGCAGTTTCTCGCTTCAATCATGGGATGGCAGCAACCAGCAGAGCTGTTGCAGTGCAGCTTGGTTATAGTCCTGGCAGGTGCCTCATTCATAGGAGCCTTGAAAAAGATAAACAGAGGCTGTGCAGGTCTGACAAGGGTCACATCGATAGTAAAAAGGTGAAGAAGAAGATGGCCAAGAGGCACAGGCCTGACAAAACCCAATACTACTGCCCAGGACTTATGTGAATGATTTAAGATTCAGAGACTGTAGCAAGTGACTTTCTGAGCGTCTTTTTTTGTCAAGTGCCAATGCCATAAATAGATTTTCACAGCCATTACATGAACAGATTTATGTAAATTTGGTGTCACTGTGTTCAGCAATAACTGGGCTGCATGCTAAAGCATTAAATTTTTCCATGTGATTGGAAAACAAAAGTGGCACAGTGAGTAAAACTTTGAATGCAGTTTTCTCAGCTTTGTTTATTTGGTAAAAAGCTTTGCCTTATGGAACTTTTCATAATGTTTGCATGCACGGATTTTATTAACTTGGTATCATTTTTTTCAGTAAAATCTCAGCTACATCCTAAAGCTTTCCGTTTTTGATAAAGTCTGATAAACTAGCAATTAGATCAGATGTAAACTATTTACTCCTACATTGTTTTTTTTTTTTTTCCCAACTTTGTTATTCATTCATGACCTATGTAATGACTTTTTAAAAATTTCCTTAACTTTAGGATGTGCAGTAGGCCCTTGGAAATGACAGCATATTTTTAAAACCAGTTTTTTTTAATTAAGAAAATACCGTAATGGCCCGTAAGAAAAGACACTATGTGCAGTACATTATCTTGCCAGATCTTCATGTCTAGATGAGGTATTTCAAATCTAAATACATATTTGGAATCAGCATTCAAAGATTATATCACATGGCAATTTTCAGCAAGATAGGTTAAGAAATAAAGAAAACGTTTTTAAGACCCTCATCCCCCCTTAATGCGCAGTTGCTTTCCACGAAGCCTTCATCAATGAAGAAAGTAGAAAACAAAAAAAGCAAGAAAACAAGCAAACTGGTAGAGTTAAGCTTGATGGCTTAGCGTGTCAGCCAGCAATTAGCTGTTGAAAAGTCAGGGGCGGCACCTAAGACCATTGAAAAAGGAATCGAAGAGAGCGCATCTTCATGTTCCCGGCGCTCGCTCTCTCCCCTTCTCACATGGTAGAGCTCGCCATCTGCTGCTCTGTAGCAACTTCAATGCCTCACTGAAGTACTGGAATCTGGTCTGCCTCCCTCCAGGCCTTTAAATCACAAGAGATGCAGCAGGAGCAAAGCAGGCCAGGAGAGTCTCATTGCACCAACAGACATGGGTTACACACGCGGACCGTTGTTTGAACCACCGGCCAACTGTCGCTGCCAGCATGCCATGCACCAAATCACATCGCTGTGCACACATCTCTGCCCGGATTCAGATTAAAAGTATCTTAACGTGACTGGAACTCTGCCAACAAAGTGCTCAACCAGCCTTTCATCCCAGAAGGTTCCTACCGGTTGTGTGAGGCTGGGTGTGTATAACTTTTAATTGTAACGCTAACCTCTAGCACATCTCTGAAGATGTTGCCACGTCAGTGCCAGCTCTTTGCAAAACAGGATCACTGGACAAACAGCGTACAATTAGCCTTCCAGTGTATATATGTAAGTCAGCTCAACTTAAGCCTCCTCATTCACTCATGGCACTGGAAGTCAATTTTTTATTTCACTCGATCAACAAGTTCAAAGTATGAAAGAATGCCATAACGATGTAAAAGGGACCACTATACAGCTGCTCACGTGACAATAGTTCAACAGCAAGATGAGATGCCATACCAGGCAACTTGCGGTGAAGCAAGCTTCTTTTGATTCCTATGCCGCCTCTTAAGAAGGACATTTTCCTTTTCCCAATGCAGCGTCGGTACTAGGAAAGAGGGATTACATTTGCCTATCTGAAAAATGCGCAAGAAATTTGCAACATTACAAGAGAAGTAAAGACTCACGTCCAGCTCTGCTTTGGACTCCGGAAACCGCTCCCGATCATGGGCATCAATGAGGAACACAATAGCATCCACAGCAGGGAAATAGTCTTTCCACACCCTACGAGCTGAGGAGGTGTAAAAGGAAAACAAATTTTAACAGCTCCCTCCTTTGCATTGCCAAAAATGCACAATGGTCTTAATAGATCATACTATTATATTAAGGATATGTGAAAGCAGGTAAACAAGACTAAAGTTGGCCCACAAAATCTAACAAATCGCATTGAGACTAACCTTACACCAAGACACACCGTGCTGGAGTTATTGCCACTGTGTCACATGAATATCCAAACTAATTAATGCATGGCTGCTTCTTCAAATCAAAATATACAGCTTTCAAAAATTTGGGCAAAACATTCTTTAAAGTGCTATCTAATCATTCCCAAGTCAAAATAAAACAGCACAAGGAACAACTGACAGTGTTTAAGTGTCTTGACATGCTTTCACAAGTTTGCACACACATGTTCACACATTCAATCAGGAGGCAAGGGAGATAATGAAGAGACTGCAGAATATGCTAGGCAGTCTTGACTTTAATACTGCAGCCATTGCTCGGCTGTTGAAACCGAAACAGGTGAGAAAATAAATTTAATTACGAGTTATTTAGTAGTCGTAAGGCGAATATCAAGTGGTGATCCGTATAAAATTACCTCTTATGCACCATTACAAAGGATAAAACCCGAACCTAAAAATTGGGTGCCTATACACCTTCAAGGCTACATTAAAAATAGCTCTTGGCAAATGCGCATTTACACATTATGTCACATGCTCCACATGACAAGCCTATCTCAACCATGTTTCGCGGTTTCAGAATGCCACCTCTGCACTCATCACAACCTTGGTAGTTCTGCTAGGAAATAATGAGAAAGCATATACATACTATATATATATAGACACTCTCCCCCAAGCCCAATAATGACACGACGTTAACGATCATTATACAGTCAACAAAATCTTCCAGACACTTTGTCCTCGAGAGAGTACAATCAAAGCTATATATGCACTAGACTCACAGCAAAAAAATTCAGCTTTTGGCCTGTTTAAGGGGAGACGCGGGTCGAAAAACGGCGATTTTCAGTAAAAAAGTCACTTTTGTGATTTTGACTGTTTCAGCAACACTGATCCTTCCTCTTTAATATATAAAAAAATCAGAGCCGAAAACAGTCGCGAAATCATTTAAAAAGTCTGTTAAAGCACGCAAGGTGGCTAAAGAAGGGGCAGATACGACCCATGTTCAAGCGCGTGACGCGTCAAATCGCGGCGTCGCACGCCACTGAAATTTTGCAAGGCGGCAGGCCTACGCTTTTTCTCCCTAAAGCTGGCTTTGCCGCTTCACAAACCTCCAGCAAGTAATAAAAAAAAAAAGTTTCGCCGCCCAAACCTAGCATTTTCACTGGCCATTTAAATCACGTGGTGCGATTTCGACCACGCCATTGGCTGTCAGTGTGGGAAGCGGCCATAGCTCGTCTGCTCTTCATGCGACGCGTAGCTCGCTGTCACGCTTGCCCGCTAGTTTTCTTTCGGCGTGTTTTCAAAATTTCATGCATCTTCGTGCTCGTCGCTGCGATAGAATCCGAGAAGAAACGTGACTTTCGGTGTCGAAAGTACCGATCAAACCACGCGTTCAAGGGAAGTCACCGGCAAAGTGAAACGGCGTGCAGTGGAGACGTCCGCGGAAGCTAGGCCTAACCTCGGCGGAGGCGACACTTTTGACAGCTCGAAGCCGGCTGGGCACTGAAGTTTCAGTGACAGCTTAGACGATTTCGTCAGTGCATTGGATAAGAAGATAAGGATCTTCGAGCGTTGAGGAGACCTAGTACGGCGAGTGCCTTTATCGGCGAGATCGGTGCCGCGAACGCACTGGCGAGCGAGCAGCATGTCGGGAGCGCGGACGCTGCTAACTTTCCGTTCGCGAGTTGGCCAAGAAGTGAAAAGGACTCTCGTCGTTTCTAGAGCTGCGTTGCAGCAGTGTAGCGTGTGCCACGTCCGTTGTGTCGTAGTCGTGCGCGGTGTGCAGCTCCGGTGGACGACGCCTTTCAGCCAGCCCGAGGGAGAGTTTTGCCGTGAACGTCAATGCAGGGGTTGCGGCGCTCGTTATTGGTGCTGGATACAATCAACTTTCCCGATTTTGTGTGGTTCTTGGTTTGCCGAAACAAGTGCACCATAAGGAGTTTAATGCCATAACAAAAAATGTGCACCTTGTGGTTACAAAGCAGTGGCTGACAGAAGCAAGGTCTCAGCATCACTAAATAGCCAAGAAAGCACGCCTTGAGAATGCTGCTCACAATGTCACTGTGGGAGCAATATATGATGCTGGTGAATTCTAAAACTGTGCACTGTATCATAATACCCTGGCCTGCATTGTGTGCAATTTTCATGCAGATAGTGCTGCTACAACAGCAATAAACAGCTTTTGTATCTTTAAATCGCATTTTTCTCGAATTCGTATTTTGGGCCGAATATGAGTTTTGTGCACAATATTTTATGTCGTTATTTTAGTTCAATCAACACCAAATTTGGCATGCATAATCTTTAGGATGTGTAGAATGCAAGTATCTAGGTTTAAATGCAATCAGCAGTATTTTTGGGCATGCAAATTTAAAAAATTATCTGGTGCTAGCCACTAAAAACAAGGCACCAGATATAAAATTGTCTCAAAACATTGCATGCCAAGGGAATGTTGCTATGTTGCTTATTTGCACTCAGTGTGGTGTTGGGGACAAGAAGAACTAGTTGGCTCTGCCCTACCACGCTTGCTGCTGTGTACAGCAGCTGCACAAACATGCATTGTTTTTCACTTATGCATGGCATTTAGAATATGAAAACATTAAGCTATTTTAAAACTAAAAGCATATTTAGAAAGAGGAGATCAATCTCTATAAGTGGTGCAATTTTCATTCACCTAGCATCAATATTAAGAAAAAAATGTTTTCGAGTAGCATCTCCCCTTAACAATCGTAGCATTGCCACAACATATACATACGTCGGATTCCCAAAAGAAACCGAACTAATTTTTCGGTGGGCAGCGCTTTCATAGTACCGTGTTTTGCCGCTAGGAGCACATAGAGTGAACATTCCAGAGTCAGCAGATTGGAGTCACTGAAAATGAGACGTACTAGCTTCAGAAGAGTTTACAGGGATAACTGTTTTTTGAGTGTAGTTTTTGCAATGGCTGATTTCTGCTCAGAAAGAAAGAAACTTGAAATGTTAAAAATGGCGTACAAGGATGATGCTATGGGGAAAACTCAAGTGTTTGCGTGGTTTTCCCGTTTCAAAAATCGTGAAATGTCAATTGATGACCAACCTCGTTCTGGTCGTCCTTCTATGACCCGAACACATGAAAATGTTGAAAAAATTTGTGCAATGATCAACGAAGATCAACGACGGTCGATTGAAGAAATTGTGGAGCTGTCTGAGTGACTTGGAGTTCAGCGCAGCGAATTTTGACAGATTTGGGAATAAAAAAGGCGGCTGCCAAATTGGTGCCACGATGGCAGACTGCTGAACAAAAACAAGGTTACTTGGAAGCATGCTGTGTTTTGAAAGAATAGTCCCAAAATGATTATCACAGGTGACGAAACTTGGTGCTATGCTTATGATCCTGAATCAAAGCAACAATCAAGCCAGTGCAAGACTTCAAGTTCGCCTCGCCCCAAGAAAACACGTCAGGTGAAATCAAACCTCAAAACAATGCTATTTTGTTTTTTTCAACGTGACAGGAGTTGTCTATTCAGTTTGTTCTGCAGGGTCAGACAGTTAACCAGGTGTGCAACAGTGTGCGGCGCAAGCGGCCTGATTTGTGGCAGTCGGGTGACTGGTTTCTCCATCATGACAATGCTCTGGCTCGCACAGCCTTGTCTGGGCGACAATATTTGACCAAAAATAGTACGACCTCTGCACCTTACCCTACATAATCACCGGACCTTGCCCCCCCCCCCCCCCCGTGACTTTTTTTGTTTCCCAGAATGAAAAAACACATGAAAGAAAAGTTTTGCTGATGTTGCGGAGGCAAATGAAAAAACGACAAAGGTGCTGTGAAGCATCACAAGAGATAAATTTAAACAATGTTTTGAAAAGTGGAATGAAAGATTAGACAAGTGTATTAGTACAAGTGCAGAGTACTTTGAAGGAGGTTGAAGGTTTGTGTTAAAATGTGAATAAATAGGTTCAAGAAAAAATAAGTTCGGTTTCTTTTGGGCACCCCCTCATACAGTGAAGTTTCATTCACATTTTAAGGGACCAATGATTATTGTTTGAATTAAGAGAGCATCACAATATGATCAAGACTAAATGTGACTGGCTTCATCATTATCTACGCATACAAATTGTATTTTGGAACAATTATTCGTGCAAATGTAGCTTTAAAAGAATTAGCACAACACAAAATATGCCTGAAAGGCACTGAAATGCTCAATCAGCAGTACCTAACTAGTCGCGTGAATGGGAAAAAAAGAATTGTCAGTAATGCACTGGTTTACGAAACCAATGACGAAACCACAATAATGAGAACTTCAAAGACTGGAAAAAAAATTATCCAAAGGTCAAATCGCAGAGTGGCTAAAAACACTCAAAAAAAAAAAAAAAGGTTGCACTGTAGCAAAATCAAATGACGTACAAGAAAAAGTATGCAAAGGTTGTCTGCTTTTGAGGGAGAGGGACGGGAGTGGCGATTTTTTTCATAATTCCTTCTTGCTGCACTGCATGCCCATTGGGAATATCAAAGAAGAGCTTCTCAATTCTCTTTGACAGGCACAACGACACAGTAGCGGTCATCACCAGCGACAGCGTCCGCCATAGGAGGCTTCACCACACTAACAGCGAGCAGTTCGTGATAAGTGCAGATTTTGGGCACAGGGAGCCCAATTTGCGCCGAAACAGTGAGATGCTTTCTAAACTCTGACTCTTACCAGCGTGCCATATGAATGACTGAGCATTAGCTGTGGCATGACAATTTTTCGGAAGCCCACCCAGCCCTTGTCAATACTCAATATAGCAAGCTTGTCAATATTCAATGTTCCAGTATGGTCTGGTATGTCACGGCCGTCAGAACCCACTGGGCAGCAGGCTCACCTCATTAGTAAGCTTGACCTGTCTTCCAGAGTGGCCCTCAATGAACAATAAAAAAGACGGGCAAGCAACCATAATAATACTAACATCCACCATACTGCAGTTTCTTACCACTGGCACGTTCGAGTGGTAATGGCTTAAAACACTAAGGTATAAGCACAAGTACAGGTTGTTTACCCTGGTGATGGCCACCCAAGTCGAAAGTGGTGAAGCGCATGTTGCCTATGGACAGTTCTTCAGAGGCTGCAAAAAAAAAAAGAAGTGCTGCACATTTCCATACGTACAAAATATGCAAAATCGGTTAATGCCGGTTAGAACAAGCCAACACAAGCAGAAATTAAAAGTCCCACTTCAGACACTGCCACAACCCCTGCCGCTACTAATTTACTGTGCAAACTACAGCATCAGTTTGCTTTCTGACAGTACTAGCAATTCATATATTCTGGACTTAAACTGCCGCCAAGCATCAGAATGTGGCATTTTATTTACTCTTGCTAACCTTGAATTAGAGCAATGCTAGAATTTCACCAAAATTTACCTAGCTGTCACAGCTTCCCAAACATGTTAATGCATTTTACGAAGATAGGATACATCTGGACTGATGTAGATTCTACCTTGTTGCTTATTCACAGTATCCAAAGAAGAACAGCTGACAGTCAAGCATCCAGGCCATTACCATTTACGCTAGAAGAGGCCTTTTCCACCTCCTGAAATATTACTGCTCAATGGTCATTGTAAAACGTCACAGGCATGTATGTATACAGCTGTTAACAGCCCAAACTGCACCTGGAAATCAATGATTAGGTTCAGTGAGAATGAAGGTATAAAGCAGTGGAAAAGAGTCTTCATGACAATGCTTCACAAAGAGCCTCTTTTCTTGACTGCAGAGCAAATGGAATAATGAGCAAAGCAGCTAGAAGCAGAAGCGGGCTAGCCCTATTTCTGGAAAAAAAATGTGCACTCTAGCAGCTGGCTGTCACAATTGCTACAAAAGCTCCCTTCCATTTTCCACTTAGAACCTGTGCTACGCACAAACACTCCAACAGCTAAAGTACAGAGATGTGAGCTGTAGCTGCAAAAAAATGTGAGCAAACAAGAACTCACTGGGGTGCAATGTGGGCACGTGCTGAGCCATCCGGTCATCTTTGAGCATATGCAGCAACGTTGTCTTGCCTGCATTGTCTAGGCCCAGAAAGAGGAGTTTGCCACTCTTCTTCCACAAACCTGAAGAGAAAAATTTAAACATCTGTCACAACCTTGTTAATATGGTAGGCCACAGAGCTTATTATGCAGCTTCCACTCCTGCATGGTACCCACAACAGATCCTAAAACAATGGTTTGGTTTGTCTACAGGGTGTAATGTCCCAAAGCAACTCTGGCTATTATGAGGGACGCCTCTCAGTGGAGGGCTCCACACTGAGAGCTCCACACAGACACCACTAAAAAATGTCCGTCAAAACATATGCATTAGAAAAACTTGAAATGACGTTCCTATTTTACAAGACATATTTCAATGTACAGAACCAGAATTAGGCAATGAGACTGCTGAAAACTTTGCCAGTACAACACGTTCCCAAACTACTCAGTTTCCTTCTCTAAGCCCTGACAACCATTTGCAATTTTACTGGCCCAACACAGTCTACGAGCAATATCTAAGACTCGGTAGAGAAATGTTTGCTCACTTGCCATCAATGCTATACCCTACAATACAAAGAGCAAGGCCCAATCAGGCTTAACACCTACAGGAAAGGTGCAGTAGAAGTAAAATAATTAAGCTTATGTATACAAATAACTGCCGGTTCAAGTCAACATGACACCGTAATCCATATGCACAGTGAAAACACATCCCATTGTAACTAACCATTGCAGAGAAAAGGAAGGCAATAAAGCACTACTACCCTGGTCCCAGTGAGCACTTCTACTTCCAAACATTATCAAGCTTTTTATCCACATACAACAGAACCAAAAATAAAGTCATGTGATTTGTTAGAACATAACACTTTCCACATGTGCTTCAACATGTGTCTAGTTGCCTGCCTGCATGTCTTCCAATTCATTAGCTGCCATGAATATTAACAGGCTGCAAGGAACAGTGTTGCAAGTACTATCATAGCCAATTTACCAGGAAAGAATGTATAAAGCTGCAAACAAGAGAAGTTGTTAAGCTGTGTTGAGGAAATTAAGTGCAGCCTACCTAGCAAGCACACTTTTTTTTTGCCACTAACACTGCTTATGGTTGTGCTAGCCAGGTCCTCACATACAAGCAGTATTCAATGTCAGCAATTTTTCCAACCCTCTAATATGAACAATATCCTTCCCACTGAAGAGCTCCCATACCAATTTGCCAATGTGCTGAGTAAACAGTTTCACCAGTAGAAAAAAGGTACTGCATTTGTGAATAATATGTAGCCAAAAGACCAATGTTAAAAAAAAAAAAAGGGGGGGGGGAGGCATTGCTCTGTTAAAAATATCGGAAGTGACAGTGAAAAATGTTTGCATGCAATGAAGAAAAGTCACCCAGCTACCATCAAAAGTGGAAAATATTTTCGGCCATTCTTTGTGAAAAAGCTAGACGAATTCTGAAACTAAACCACAAAATTTGGAATAAGTGATAAAGCTTCATTTTTAATTTTCTCTCTCATCCTTACCCTTCTTTACAAGCACTTAAGTTCAACTGTAACATTTTAATGAGATGTCATCAGACTAAGCAAAATGTAAGACGTATAGTGAGTATAGTTTTCAAAAACTAAATTGACACGCACACACTAACTATTGCAGTTTGTTGATTTGGCTACTGCAGCAGCGAAAGCATAGGACCTTAAAGTGGGGGTGCAATTAACTGAATTTGAAGACCTTTAGGCTTTTATATGCAATCACTATACAAAGGCATTGCTTGACAAACTGTTGACAGAACAATGAACCAACATGCCCTCATCCCCCCCCCCCCTTCCTCACACACAACATTTTGCCACATCAACATACAGAACCATATGTTAGCAATGCTAATATGCGCTAGGCTTTGAATTGGCAAGCACCTTGTGTTCATAAGCAACAGCTGTATGCAAATTATGAAGTGGTCACAAGCAACAATGAACAGCATACATTCTCTTAACTGTGCAATTAGGTTGGCATACAACCCATCTTTTAGGCTGCACAAGGTTGCATGAAACAGAAGCACAGACTGCTCACATTTTACTTTTAGAGCGTTCCTAAACACAAGAATAAACTACAAAATACCTTCTTGTTTAGGTTGTTTGCAAAGCACACCTCAAAGCTTATAAATCGTTTGCCGCAAGCACGCATATGCGAGATGCACAGATTCATTTCACAGTAAACGTCTCAATTTTCAGGAAAATGCAGTCTTATAGCTACACCACGGCCGCTCGATTTCACTTTCAAAAATCGAGCGGCCGTGGCTACACAGTACAAAACTTCGCACATGGCGCCCGCGGGAAGGCGAGAAGGATGCCACGAAGGAAAGTTCAAAGTTTGCAAAGCCTGCCATTATTTACGGCGATTTCCACCGGTCGCTTCGGAGCAGGTTTTTTCGCTCCGGGATGACTATTTTGAATTCCACCGGCCGATCAAGATCGTTTGGAGCAACCGCGGGCGCTCTAGCTCGATACGCCGACCAGAGTCGGATGGTCGGATCTCGCCAAAAGTTCGTCCGAGATGTCACTTCCGGATGTTGCGGGATTGTTGTTCACCTGCTTATTGCGGTTTCAGAGATATCGGCAGAGAACACTAAGCACCAGTGCCTTTTTTTTTTTTTTTTTGTTTGCGCGCGCGTAAGTAGAAGCGTGTCTATCTAAAAATGGTTACGGCGTTAAGACCATGCGGAAGCAAGTTTGCAAAGTGCCGCACTCTCGCCTATTTATCAATCGCAACACATTTTGCGCTAGGATGTGGCTTCAACTGAAGGAACCAGCTCTGCATGTTCCGCTGGTCGACCAAAGCTGATCCGCTTCAGTGGGGGGTTTAGGTCGCTCTATTCAGATTTGGACGCCTATCTCCAATCGACCAGTGAAAATCGCCATTAGGCATTGTCACAGCACACTCAGTAGCGCTGAGGAAGCGCAACCAGTGCTAGAAGAGAGCTGAAATTGCGAAAATGATCGCAGGTCACATGCACAAGGCCAAGAGCACTACGATAAGCATACGGGAGGGCAAGACAACTCCCTCGACTGCGCGAGGGCAAACGTACAAGCTTGGATTAGACAAAATGGGCATAACAGTATCATACTCTGGAAAACACGCCCCGCGTATATGTTCCTACAACTACATCAAACCTTCAAAGTGTAACCTTCCTGGGGAGCTAAGCTGCCAGCCGCCGTGATGGCAGACTGTCCACATCGACACCAGATGGAATTTGCTCAATGTATTATGAAATAGCAATCAAAAAGGGGGACCTTACGAAGTCTATGCCACTTTCCAAAGCAAAGGGAGACGGTGGGAGCAGACTGTATCCGCTAATCCGTTGATCGATAGGCGAATTAGAAACGCGGATGTTGAAGGAGGTAGGCATGGTCGTGTCAAGATTTTGGAAAGGTATTGAAACTGTATATTCAGCTTTGATATGGAGGAAAAATGTACTTACCCAAGTAACCTAGAACACCGCCAAGCCATTCGAGGAGGAACATTTTTGGGCGACGAACTGCAAAAAAGAAAAACACTAGGTATGAATTACTTGTCAATGTACTCGTCAAAGGACGGGTCCAATTACGCTTTTATATCGCCGGTAGCGTTGAAACAGGTTGGTTACGCGTGGCACCGGTAATATTTTGAGGAAGTATACGAATTAGTGGTTACGTAACAAGGAGCCAGAGCACAGAATAGGACGTCCCACTTGGGCAACTCGCATGAAAAACCAATCTTCCTTTACTGATATGCTAGATTCTACGTGGTACGGGGACGTTAACAAGCCCTGTTGTAGCAGACACTAATATTTACTGCTACTACAACCGAGGCTCCAACTAAACGTGTTTTAGCGGCGTCATTGGCCTCACTGAACCTTGAAGATATTAAAAAAAAATAAAAAAATAAAACTGACCACAGTGCTCACCGCGAGCAGCTTCTATACCTACGTATTTGAAGTTTCCAGTACCCAAAATAAACGCCACTGAGCGAAATCAAGCGCAAAGCATGCGCCTCACCTTCCTGTGCCCTGCCGCCAAGCTAAAGGGAAATAAATACAACAGCCCGTTCTTCGGGTATCAGATGAGCACTTTTCAACGCCAGATTTTTCCGCACTGGCTTTAGGAGGGATGACGGCGACAAAAGGGGGTACCGAATTTCTTCATTTGAGATGAGGCAGACTATGATTGGCCGGAGTCATGCGAGCGACACTTCTGTTCTCTAGCGGACGAGTACCAAACTATAAATACTACTCATAAATATTTTTTAAACAACATTAAACTAACAATAAAATACTAACACTGTTTTAATTTTACCTAAAGTTTATTTTTTAAAACATTATTATGTTGTATAATTTAAATAACAACAAACTAGACACATTAATTGTTCGTTGAGCGTTGCACTACCCGTCCGTACAAACTCTCTAACACATGGCAAAATCTACGTCATACAGTAAAGCAGCAAATTAAAACTTAAAACAATTACTAAAACATAAAATAAACAAAAAACAAAATTAAAAAAATTAAAACATTTTATAAAATTAAACACATAAAATATGTTATTGTTTAAAAGGGTATATGCGGCCCGACAATAGCAAGGTATGGCGGCCCCCATGAGTACGATGAGTGCGTTGTGCAAGGTAAATTTCTTTGATGTAAACAAAATTTCTCATCACTGAGTTCGTCCTTGCTTGCATGAGTTATGTTTTCGATATTTTTCGAACAGCTAGTGATAGTTTAATATGCAAAACTGTTAAAGTCAGTTTCGGGTTTTCTCTTTTGGAGGGTTTGAAATTGCGCATCGTGCAAGCTTCGTGAAGGGCACCAGAGTGTGATGATGGTCGGAGCGTTCAGTTGAAAATCTCAAGCATGTGTGCTCTCAGCTACTTCTGTGACGTGCCTCTATGGTTATAAACTTCCTGAATAGTTGTTGTTATTGGTGGTAAAAATAAAACATCGGAGCCTCCTTTTGCTGTGCCCTCATGTATCCGTGCCATAACAAGCCCTGTGGTGCGTCTTTTCTTTCGCTCCGAACTTAAACCTGCGTATGAAATATTTGATGAAATACCTTTAGGTACCGGAAGTTTGTTGGCTGCCTCTGTGCTCGTGTATCCTGTTTGGAAAATTTGATAAAAAAAGTGGAATTCAAACCTTCAAACACGCTCGTGCTTGCTTTTTTTTTTTTTCTTCTTTTTTTTTCTGGTTCAGTGTTGGGTTTGTTATTTCCGTATTGCGGGCACCTGAAGGTAGTCGTACACTTTTGCATCGCTTCTATGTCTACGCTGGGTGACCCTGCATTTCCTTGGAAAATGCAGCATATCACTTGTGCTGCAGAGGGCAGCGTTCCGGTTGGCGTAACTTGACCTGTTGTCACTGCACAGACTTTCCTAGCAGTGTTGCAGTAGCCGGCACGCCTTTCTTTCCTACTGGCGTTACCGAACCTCAGCAGCTGTTATGGCTGCCTCTGCGGCTGCGAATTTCGGCTACGCGTGCCTCTCATATTTGCGATCTTTGGCTAATCGCGGCCAATAAGCCGACACTCCTGTCTTTTATGCTGAGGTTATGTAACACCAACAGAAAAGACAGGTGTGCCGGCTACTGCAACACTGGGCTGCCCTGCCGAGTACTTGACATCTCTCCACTGCCGGGGCCACCTGCGAAGTAGATAGAGTCGAGCCCGCTTTTAATGGCCGCTGTTATAAAGAACGCTCGCTTATTACGAACGAGGGTGGAGCTACCTTCAAAATTAGTATTAAGGCTATGGCACCGCGTCTTAGACAAAACGAACTAGTTATAGCACCACCGCTCGGTTATAACTAGAGGGGCCACTGGGTATTCGCCACCGCAGCTCGAAGACGCGCGCTTCTCGCCAAAGCGGAGACCGAGGAGCGTCTCCCAGGTACTACAGCCCTGTAGCTCCCCTCAGAACAGAAAAAAAAGAAACATGTGCCGGCCTTTCCATATAACAGGCTATAAGATCGATCTGATGTGCATGCATATACCCTGGTTTTGTAGAGCATCTAATGTTGAAGCAGATTAGTGATAAGCGCGAGAAAGGAGCAATGTTGAAGGAAATGCTACAAACGGCCGCTGATCAGTAGCCATAACCAATCTGAATAGTCATCTGGTATGCCTCCCTGGCCCATCAGGTCCAGAGTGTGTGTTACTGTCTGGGTCAATGCTCCGCTCTCGGCGCTGCTGCCTCATGGAGGCATTGCACAGACAGTAGACATGCAATACATTCTGCGGGCACATACGCTGTAGTATCATCACTGCTGCGTCCTTGTCAGAAATCAAAGAGGTGGATGGCAACATATCACCAGATGCCTTGAATGCCTCTATCGCTATCGCTGTTATTGCATTCATAAAGTGGCCAGGAAGATGTGATCATGCTGAAGAACTTAGAAAGCAGCTTGGTAATATCTAACTGGCAACCACAAGCAATCATTAAAAGAAATCAATGGCAATGTTTGTCACACTTTGCTCTTCTTAGTTTTTTTTTTGGGGGGGGGGGGGGCTGCAAAAGGGCAAACCTGCTTACTACGAACTAACGATACAGTGACTGGAATCCACATGATTGTCAAGTTCACTATAAGTGGGCCTGACTCTGTTTGGTACAGTAGCTTTATAGACAGTGCGTATTTGCCTCGAGATTGAGCAGAATCGCCACCTAGCGGCATAGCGGCAAACCCTTCTCAGTGTGGATGCGTGTTCGCATTGTGCTTCAGCCCTTAGTGATTTACGTGCGTGCGTGCAGCATCTACAGGAGCGCTTTTTGCTTGTTTCGCAGTTCCTGTGCACTTTTGCTTACCTATCTGTCTCTTGCAAATGAAATATGAACACAGGCTATCCACCCCATGCTCCATTAAAAAAAAAATAGTTGTCATCAGTTGCGGTCTTTGGCGCCTGAGATTCTTTGACAAGTGGTGTCTCAAATGAAGCGATGCTGTCGTTAGGCGCTGTGTCAAAGCAAAGCAGGTTGCTGACGCCAATAAAACTTAATGCAAACGCTCAAAAATCATACATTTTCATTTCTGTTTGGAATACCACAACTACTGAAACTTGCGACCGCAGAGTTTGAACAAGCTACTCAGTGCCTTCTGCATTCATGAAAGAGTTGGCCGAGTGTTTCTTTTTTTTTTTTTTTTTTTTTTTTTTTTTTTTTTTGCTGTTGAACCTCTGTCGCAGTGTCTCGGTGGTAGGGTGCTCGACTGCTGATTTCGAGAACGGGGGTATTGATTCCAACCGTTTCGAAAGGCGCTCCTTGGCTGTGGGATTTGACTGCATCTTAAACAATCCCACGTGGTCAACGACACTGAGGCCCACCCCTACATCATCCGTCATATAGGCGATGTTGCATGGCACTGCATATCCGTAACGGCTATTGAAATGCTCGAATGTTTGGGAAGCAAATCTTCCCAGCACCTGTTACACTAAATATTACATAATACACTTAGATCAATGTACACTGGTAGCCCATTAGAATGATTAGGACCCCTTTTTGTCGGTACTGTCTTTCAAGCAAACTGGTTTCTGACAAGGGAAGTAAAATAGCTTCATACGGGCTCGGTGTTTAGTTAGGCAATAAATACAAATTTATGATCGCATATATAAGATGAACTCCATTTCTTTCAGGATAGTTTTATATCCAGCACCTGTTGGAAGTAAACGACAGAACCGCCCCAAGTCAACAATAATTACCATGATAAAGAAATCTTCAGCCTTCAAAATTCCTTGCCAGAACATGACAGTGACCAAGCGCAGTTTTTACGATGTCTTCGCAGCTACTGATTCATATCTTGCACTTTGTTACTGAAAATTAATCGCCAATTTCCTAAATTTTGTCAAGTGTGTAAAAGTTCTGTCACATAGTGAAATTCATCGTCATTGAAAAAAAAAAAATTACACTGCTAATTTACCATTTAGGAATATCACACTCATAAGAAATTCCTTATACTTCCCCCGGTTTCACAGTGCAACACTACCAGATTATCTGCCGCAAGAAGCATCCGCCTTGTTGTGAGCTCGGCAAACTCAATCCGCTCACCGCTCTACCCTGAGCAGTCAGCTTTCCTGTGCAGTGAGGTTTCTTGTATAGTGCTGGCGTGATCTCATTTTTGGATAATACTTGTGCCTGGTTGTCTAGCCAGTGTTGATGTCCACTCAGTCTATGGCAACCCGCCAGGCAGTACGCTGTCAGTGCAACATTTAACCTGCTTAATCCTCGAGTCAAGTACGATATAATGAACCAGGCTGCCTCGATTCATTCTAAAGTACTGCAGGTCAGAGCACGAACCTTGTATCTCTGTGGGCTTGACACTAAATGTGCTTGTCTCACTCCTATTAGACGCGTGCACACTGTTGAAAAGGTGATAAGATACGCCATGCTCAGGTTCAAATGTCAGGCCTGTGAGCACCATACAACGCAAAAAGCGTCCAAAGCGATGCCAGTAAATCTAAAAGACAGGTGGTTGCATGCCTTGTTTTCCGAAAATACATGCATCTACCTATTTTTTTTTTTTTTTTGTTTTGCTGCATTGGCGAAACCCACGGAATTTATTTGTAATATTGGAACACTCTAAACAGTAAATCGCTAATGCTTTGCATCAGGTATGTTTTCATTGCCAACAAACCCGCTGTAAACTCGAAAGCAGACATACGGCGCATGCGTTTCTGCGAGCACCGCCGTCTGCCGATGCCCACTATCGGAGCGACGGTGGCGCCACCTCTCGATCTCGCAGCGAATACCTCTGGTGCGCTATTGCTGCGCCGCCACGTTGCCTTCAACGCAGCTTGTGTTCAATACTTGAGACAAGCTGAATTTTGAGATTAAATTGAATTGGTTAACTGAAGTGATGCCAAAACTCATGTTCTGTACCAAGCCAGATTGTCTGATGCTCCTATTATCAGTATTTTTGATTGGCTGCCTCACTTCCAGCTACAATAACATCATGCGCATTGTTCGGTTTCTCTGGCCAACTAGAAATTAAAACATATGCACATAGCACTTTGATTTTTCTTCAAAATGCTCTGTTGAAGTGCTAACATGGTGTCTGTGTAAGGGCACTAAGTGGCTTCATTTTTTCATGCCCAGGCACTCGGACGGCTATGCCTTCCAGAGATTCTGCCGTCACCTGGCCATGCTGCTGCCTTGCACACAACAGCCACTTTGGAGAAGAACCGCGCGGGCCGCTACAGGGTGACACGCAATCGCAGCAGGCCACTAACTTATGAGATGGCTAATCCCCCCCATCAGATTGCTCATCGCAAGGCCTGGAACTCATGGAATACCAGTGCGTATAGTTTCTGTAATAGTTTGTGTTTTACAGGAGGGAACTGTACTCTAGACAGGGTAATTATTCAGCTCAACCATTTTTAATAAGAATAATCATGAGTTCATGTTGCAATTGGGAAGAGTAGTTTAGTTTGTTTGAACTTTATCACTTGTTACCAAATTATTGAGTCAGGAACAACAGAAGTGTCTTGAACTACTCCATTATTGATTAATGAGATAATCATGACTCCCAGTGGGTCGACATCTGCATGATGAAAAAAATCAGATTCAATGACTTTGCCATGGTACAGCCACTGAACCCACTGATCACGGAAGGCAGTTGCTGCTTATCTATAGGTGGCCTGCTGAGCGACATTGCTGCCAATGGCGCTTTCTAGTGTGTGTCGAGAGTACGATTCAAGCACACTGAGCAGGTAGAGATGTTGATGACACTGCAGAGTATATGGGTGTTAGCGGCACTGCAAGTAAGCTCAACTAGTGGCTGAGAAGTGTCCAAAATTCAGAAAGCATCATTTTGCAGCTTTAATTGACCCAACGCATAGACTTAGGGTTACAAATTTTATAGCAGCTGCTATAGTGAGGACTAATCCCATCCTTAACTTGCAAGAAGCATTTATATTCTACTTGTTGAGCAAGTGGTGTTCTTGTACGTTAATTTGCGCATGTTTAGAGCACTGTGAAATGCATATCGCGTATGCATTTTTTTGCTTGCGTAGGGTTAGATATTGCAGTGCCTTATCATTCAATCAGAGCTCTGAAATCTATATGTTTAATGTTGCACGGGGTTCAGAGAATCATTACTAAAGAAAAGTGTCTAAACATAGTGGCAGTTTTAGCAGTAGATATTTCGGCTGCTGCCTTGATCACAGATAGGCATCCATTTCATATATTTATTCCTCCATACTCATCGAACAAACTTATGTGTTTGAAAGAGAAGGATTGTGGTATCATATCCGGGAGTCACGATGGCTTTAGTTGCTTTTGAGGCAATGAACATTATATAGATATCGGTTGGAGCATTTTTTATTTATTTATTTATTTATTTATTTATTTATTTTTTTTTTTTTTCAGAATTCAGTAGGCTTTTGCAGGTTTATTTCTGTTGTTTCTGTTTTTTTTTTTTTTTTTTTTTCACAAATTTACTTGCTGCGGCATTGCACTCTTCCATAAGACCGTCGCTGTGCCAGGAATAAATTTATGGGTCAGTTCACTTCTGGAGGGGCTGCATGGGAGAAAAGGGACCCCTGCCCCCTATCTTCAATCTGCCCCTGTACTTTGCTGATATGATGTTGCATTTCTGCTAGGGGAAAAGCCACTTGGAGCTTATCTTGGTATCTTGGTCAACATGAGAAGTCGACTTATAAGTTGTTATTCCAGAAGTTGGTTGGATTCTGCTGGCTTTTATGGCACACAGGCAGCAAGGCCATCATGCGCTAAATGCAAAAGTCAATTTACCAGTATAGTTATTCAAGTAGAAATTTACTAGAGATTTACCAGAAGGGGTAGTTGCAGTTAGAGGTTTGTTCCTACAAGGGAGTACAAGGGAAGAAACAAAGAAAATGGCAAAAGGTAAATATTGGATCCATCGGACAAAAACGCTAGTAGAATTTACCTGTGCCCCACTACTGTGGCTCAGCGGGTAGAGCATTCTACTATTGAGCTGGGTGATCCAGGTTCGATCCCTGCTGGAGCAGCTCTGTTTCAGTAGAAGCAAAGCACAAGGTGCCTGTGTACTGTGTAATGTCAGTGCGTGTTAAAGCACCTTAGGTGGTTGAATTATCTGGTGGCCTTCATTACTGCATTCCTCATAGCCTGAGCCCCGCCGAGGTGGCGCACGACTACTGTTCCTAAGGGTTCGAAATCGAATCCCGGCCTTTGTGGCCGTTTTTCAATGGAGGCAAAAAGCAAGGCGCACGTCTGCTGTGTGATGTCAGTGCACATTAAAGAACCCTAGGTGGTCGAAATTTCTGGAGTTCTCCACTATGGTGTATTTCATAGCCCGAGTTGCTTTGGGATGTTAAACCCAGCAAAACCAAACCAAACCTCATTGCCTTAGTCACCTTGGGACATTAAAAACCCATTTTAAAAGAAGCTTACATCTAAAACCTTGGTTGCCTCAGTTATCTTTGGGCTGGAGTGGGACATGACATGGTCTGTGTGGAGACTGCAGCTATGGAACTGCTGCTTAACTGTTGCAGTTGCTACTACCACTCAATAGCCAGTTATCAGGACTTCAAGGATACCATTGTTTTTTGGTTGAAATTTCAAAGCTTAACTCTCATGTGTAAACTAAATGGGTACACTGGGCTTTAAAAGTTTTGTTTGGAGCACAGCTTTTAGGTGCCCGTTACTGGCTTGAGCGGCATCGCTGTTAACATTGGCGTGGCAGCCAGGCAGTTATGGAGGGGCCCGTGGGGCCATCTTATCATAGTTAACGCTGGCCAACCTGGTGTGCAAAATTCTGTTTGGCCTCCTGCAACTGGCTGTGGTCACCCAAAACAGACATCACGGACAGTTTGGTGAATGGCAGCATTGGAATCGCAACATTCTACACTCAAAGGCGAAGCTCAAGTGTACTTGGGACAAAGTGACCCGTTGGGCCACCCTGTTGCAAGTTGCAAAGGCTAATCGGGGGCACAAGATCCTGACAAGGTAGACACTTGGGCATGTTGGTTTGACATTATTGGTTCAGCACATACGACGAGGACTTGAGGAGACACAGACACAGTGCTGTGTGTGTGTGTCTCCTCTCGTCCTCCATTGTATGCGCTGCACCGATAAAACACAAGATCCTGCTTAGCCTCGGGCAACTTTGCGTGGCCATGCAGAGTGAAACACTACCTGCCATGACTAGCAGGTAGCAGAGTGGAGAGATGGAAATTCCCACCCCGCATATGCTGGGATCGGAGGCAAGAAGGTTAGAGGATGAAGGTAACGTGTGCAGATTGCACAGCTGGAATGGGGCAGCGATGGGAAGAATCTGCTGAGTGGCTACTGTGGAAAGAGTAGGTGTTGACGAGGGCTGAAGAATGGAAGCAGAAGGTAGAGTTGGGCTTGTTTGTTCGTGTTGGAAGGGAAGGACGAAAACAGCGTTTACAAATGAGACAGCAGAAAAAGGAAAGAAAAGCAACACATGTGTTTAGTCTTTTTCTGCTGCCCCATCTTTAAGCACTGTTTTTGTTGTTCCCTTCCAGCTGAAGAATGCGTAACCTGTTGGCAATGCTTCCAGGAATTTTCAAAGAATAGAATATGACGAGAGGGCATGACTGCACTGTACAGAAAGCCGGGAAAGAAATGCAGAGGAGTGAGAGGTTCCTGAAGGGATAGCAAGGCAGCAGCAGAAGAAGTAAAGGTGGATGTGCAAGGTGGGAAGTGGAGGAGGAGGGCACATCATGGCGGTGCGCATTATGTGCGAAAAATAATGAGCATGCCTCTGGCATGTGGTAGTTGGCAGGTCATGGAGATTGCGGGCATGGGGGTGATACAGGGTGTGTCCGAAAAGTAATGCAATTATTATTATTATTTTTTTGGGGCGCTACTGTCGGTCCTACTGCGCTTGGTTTGGTTGGGATAGGTGGAGGCGGTGCTCAACTTTTGTTTACAGTCTGCTGTAAGCTCTGGGAGCGTCAGGATTGCTGTTTGCGTGTACCCACTTATAGTACCTTTGTCACGATAGTACCCTTGTCACGACATGCGATGGCATCCGCACACGAACAACTGTATGTGATCGTTTTGTGATGACTCAATAAGAGTCTTGCTGACACCTATCAAATGATTCAGCAAGCCTATGGGAAACCTGCTTTGTCATGTTCTCATGTTTTAAGGTGGATGAAGGAGTTAAAGGTTGGCCGGAAAGATGTTGATCATGAATCCCGCTTAGACAGCCATCAACCAGAAAAGGGGACAAACATGTATCTCGTGTTCGCAATATTTTGAACACCGACAGTTGAATGAATGTGCACATGATTGCAGAGACGCTCAATATTCCAAAAATAACCGTGCACGACATCGTAAGCGAAAATTTAAACATGCGAGAGGTGTGCGTTAAGCAGGTCCCCAAATTGTTGACTGACAACCACAATAAAAACCGAGTGGTGATTGTGAGCGAATGTTTGATCCTTATTTGAATCTCGAAACTCAACCTGATTTTTTTTGGGAAGCGGCATTACCAGCGACGAAACATGGCTATTTGAGTGCGACCCTGATGCAAAGCACCAAAGTTCTGAATGGCACACCTCAGAGTCCCTTCACCCCAAAAAGGCAAGAATGAGCCAGTTGAAATTGAAAACAATTCAAGCTGTCTTTTTTGATGCCAAGGGCATTCACAAAGACTTTGTGCCCCAAAGACAGGCAGTCAACACTGCTACTACTGAATGTGCCCTATAAATTGAGAAAGGGTCCTCCGAGCGTGAAAGGAGATCACTGATACCTGGCAGTTGCACCATGACAACACTTCAGCCACACGTCTCTGCGCGTATGAGTTTCTGGTCAAGCACAGCTTGGTGTTACTGCTCCAGCCCCCTATAGTCGGGACCTGGATCCGGCAGATTTCTTCCTGTTCTTGAGAATCAAGAGCACCCTAAATGTTGTCAGTTTTGGCAACATTGAAGCGATCCAGACCGCCATGACGAAGGCTCTAAACGAGGTTCCTGTCAATGCCTTCCAGGATGCGTACAGTGCATGGAAAAGTCACCGGCAAAAGTGTCTAGATGCCAAAGGGGACTACTCAAAGAATTTTTAATGTTTGTAACGCTGTCTTGAATAATATTTTTGCTACTGATAAAATTGCATTACTTTCCGGACACACCCTATGCACTACTGCTCCTGACGTTGGCAGCCGCTATAGTCGGATACAGGTTAAGAAAAAGCGGCAAACAGCCTTGAAACAACCCCCTTTTTCAAAACGACCCCCCTTCATTGACCGATGCCAATGGCATCGCTCCAGTGACGTCACGGCACACACGGGAAAAGAAACAAACAAACAAAGGAATGTGTTCTACGCTCGCGGTATTGCGGACTTTTACCAAAATGGCCGCCTGGGGTTGTCGCGTCCTTCCCCACCGCTGTCGCCAGATAGATGCGCACATACTCCAACGTTAGTGTTATGTACTGATATCTCAAGGTGGGATTCGGCAAAAAGCGTCATTTGTGGGTTGTGTAGAGGTATTTGTATGCGGGGGGGGGGACAACGATCGCTGTAGCATTTCGGTACCACTTGACGTGCTACTGGGAGACCGCCGCTGTCTACTGTGGTACTATTTGTGTCATTCTTCGGTGATTCAGAACATTGTGTGCCATACAGCAGTGGTAATCGCCTTCCGAGGATGTGCTTTTTTTGTGCGTGAACTTCTAAGTGTAAGCGTGTGTGTTGATCGGGCTCCCGTTTCATCCCTCCGATGTCGGCGAAAATACATTGCTGCCCATGTTCTTGTCACACCAGCGAGCGCGAAAGGTGATGGCAACTGCTGGTTCTTATTTATCTGGGAATGCGCCTGTAAGTGTTTGATATTCGGTTGGTGAGTAGCGCACGGCGATAAAGCCAGAAAGAGTTATGAGATGAACAGAGAGAAATGTAAATGAAGTGTCAAGCACTGCATGCCCTTTTGGAGCATATATACCGACCTATTTGTCTGAAAGCTGTGCTGGGTGCATTGTGATCCAGTTTTGCTAATTTTAATTTGCTTTGTTTCTTAAATCTGTATGTGATCAAAAAGCGCCAATAATACAAAACAAAAACTTTGCATTTCTTGATCGTGAATGCATACATGCTGCCCAGTTAGTTTCGAGACTGCTTTTCTCGCTTGTGCGACTCGGTTATGTGCTAAGATAACACTGTTATGTTACCTGCCCTGTGTTTCTGTCGTCTGAGTAGCTCTCGGAATTGTAAATAAGAAGCTTTGCTGGCATAGCCGCCTGCATGAACACAAGCTGTGAAACTAATTATACCATTCTAGACAAAGAAGTGCACCCTTCAGCATTTCTCACATTCTCACTGCTGTATAAGAATGCGGTCCTTTGTCAGTTTTCTCTTCTGTCAAGCTAATTTGCACATGTTACTGAAACCTAGTATTAGAGGCCGAAACTATAGCACTCGTTAAGTGCTGTCGATACTGTGCTGAACATGCTTGCACACTGTTGTATTCTGGTTTGGTTTCACATTGTTTAACATACCAAAGCGGAGGAGAGGAGTTTAACATCAAAGATTATAAGGAACACTGTAGTGAAGGAATAGCAGTTTTATTAAGCATTTGTGTATGTCATAGACCATGGTGAACAATGATCATCCACAATTAGCACTACGAGGCATTTGTGCTACCGTAGGCATGCGTTTATTCGGGGGGCTCAAAGATACTCAGCCGCTATGCCTAACCTTGTGGCGCACAATAAGGTGTAATCAGCGCCAAGAGAGTGGGCCTCTTCATTTTCAGGCACAGCATAGCACCGGTACATGCCAGTAGTGGACATGGTGATGGTTTGCACGCTGCACTACATGCAGTTTTCACCTTGTGGTGCCAGTATTCACCAACATACTGTTAATGTGAACAACACCTTTCTTATGTGCTCACTGGCTGCATACATTGGATGAGAGAGCCTGAGCAATTTTTGAATGGCATGGTGTTGCTGAGTTATAGTAACAGTTATAGAGCCTGAAAGACCAACGTGATACACAGGTCAAGGCCACTGCATGTTTCATTAAGCAGACGCTAGTCCACCGAGTAGAAAATTACTTGCTTTAAAAAAAAAAAAATATAGGTAGGTTAAAGGCACCCTGTACATGACAAAGATGTATGTGCAAATTAAGTTATTATCCATTTTAAGCTCCACAGCGCTGCCCTGGGCTCTTTGTCGTCACTCAAGGCTAAGAAAAAGCTGCAAAGTGGGCACATCTCAACACCTGTGTTAGAAGCCAGCTAGCCATGCAAATGGCAGATTGACTTCCACACCACGCATACTATCAGGACTGCAAATCTGATGAGATATGGAACACTGAAGCAACTGTTCTCGTCCTGTCTAATGTGTCAGAAGACACATTTGGCTTGAAACATTGAAGCAGGTCATTTTTAACCCTCAATGTGCCAGAAGACAATTTTGGGTTAGCCAGCTACACAGACATGCACCTTTCATTTATACCATAACATGGGCAAATTTAACATCACTTTCAATGAGCACCACAAGTCTTTGATGCCATTTGCACAGTGTCACATGATAAACCTTAGTGTCGCTCGCTGCAGATTGCATTAACCTCTAAATGAGTTTGGCAAAACTCATGCTGTACAGGAGAGGAAAGTCTCTCTCTGTGGAGAAAATACCTATAGGGTGACAGTGTGGCCTTATTTCCAGAAAAAGTTTAGAACAAAGCCAGTGTTGTGGAGCCTAGAGTAACTGTGCGCTTGCTGTCAGTGCACAGACCTGCTACAGAGCACACTGTCAGCATGGCACTAAATCTCCTTATTTCCAGATTTAAAAAGCAGGTTCATCGGATGCTTCTCTTTGGGTAGGTCAGTACGGGTTCAGAAGACGTTAACACTGTATCCAATATGTTGGCCCCGAGTTCGTCATGTTGTTGCCAAACGAAATGTGTCGTTTCATGTCCACATGGCAAAACCAATTCGCCCATCAGTTCGTGCTTTCATGTATACTGTATTTCCAGAAAATGACTCATTCTGAATGACACTTTTCTTTCGTATATAGTCTTGAAGAGAACTAAACTCATTGGAAAATGACAATGTCACTGCTGAATCAGAAGCCAATCTTGGCTGAACGAGCTGCACGCTATGCACTGTTGAGTTAATTACAGCAAATAAGATCAGGAATGAAACACCCAAACTGCTTTCCTCGTGCCGACTGCTATATCTGAATGGCAGTGAGCACCAAGCCAGGCATATGACACACACACGCCACTGAATTAATCACAGCAGGTGAAAAAACAATAATACTGAAGCAGCTTTTGCCGCGATCAAATCGGCAGCAATCTTCTTCACAGTTGGGATCTCATTACGGCGAAAAAAACCGATGTACACAAGACTGCAATGCGCACTTTATGAAGTCATCATACACCTCTGTGCGTCGTCTCTTGCCTGCGTTTCGAGGGTGCTTCCGGGAGGGCGTTGTAACTTTTCCATTATTTTCCTTCACCTCCTTTTTGACATCCAGCACCAATGCCATGCTGACTCCAAGAAGGTCACTCACTACCGCACATGTTTCTTCCACGCTACGCTCCGGGTGCTGATACCTCAAGTGAACATACGCATTTTAGATCATCTTCCATCCGCAACTGCAGATGATACGGCCGCTCTTATTCTTCTCGTACCACTTATGAGGCATGGACTTTAACTCTCCACAATCCTCACTCAAGAAGGATGAAATGCATTCCGATGTTACCTCGTAGGGCTCCATAACGGAAAAGAGATGCAGTGAAGTGCAGAACAACAAAGCGGTTTTGTGAAAACTCGACTGTGCTGAAAATCACCTTCAGAATACATCGGACAAACGGGAAGATGTGTTAATAAGAGGCTCCTGGAACATCATAATGACTGTGGGAAAATCAGCCACCCTGGAAATCTTGCGCAACATTGCTTGCGATGCGAAACTGGCTGCAAACCATTATTCCACAGGACTGAAATTGTAGGCAAACAAAAGGAAAGAATTGAAAGAGAAATCGTAGAAGCCTTCTTAATTGAGTCGGCAGAAAAAGATATGTGCGTTAGTACACCATCTGTGGCTCTCACAAAAGAGGAGCTAGATATGATAGCTGTGCAGATGCAGAGTTGTGGTCGAAGTGATAACGTGCGTGATCACGCGCATGAATGATGTGTTTGTGATTTGACAAGAATGCTATATGTATATATGTACGTGTTTCGTCGATAAAAATAAATAGTTGTAAGTTTGCGCTTCATTCGTGTGTCGTCTTCCACTTCTCTCTGTCTATCAAGTAGCGCAGTATTCCACAGTATGATCAACCAACTGGCCCCCGTGTTTGCATTGTTCAGAATTTGGTGTTTTACCTGTTGTACTCTGATGAGCAAGCAACTATTGATCGGATTAAGTAAATGCATGTATTTTTGCTGGAACTCACAAAGCATTTAGGAACTATTTACCAGCACGCACTCACTCAAAGAAACCACGTTCCAAGCACTGCTCGTAGGTGCAAGGCGGTCAACCGTGACGTCATGGTATAGCTCGGCAGCTATTGGTTGAGGGATCCTTTGATAGCTGGATGGCGTTTTTTTTTTATCCTGTATCCGACTATAGATGGCTAGATGAGATAAAAATCTAGCCTGTGAGCCTTGGATTCCCATTCAGATATGCAACCACTGGGATAGCTAAGCATCGAGTGCCAGTTGAAGGATGATTATGTGCGAAAATATAGAGTAGCCTCTAACTTCATGTATATAGAAACATATCTCACTCAAATTCTTTACCTCAGCATATTGCAAAACTGAAGTACCTGAAGAGCTGGTCTCTAACTTCACAGTACCGAGTACTTTTGGTCAATTTTGTATTAATGAAATCACAACTATGGATTATTGAAATAACAGGCATCTTTATGTAGTGATTCTAAATGTGGCATTTAATTTCAGGTCAAGCATTTCCGTTACACTTGCATTATATGTTACTCATGTTTTTGTGATTAACTTTCAGGAATTTTTGCTTTGGAGAACTTGCTAAAATCCATGTCATTAGTTTTACCTTGCATCAAGGGATGAAATAATTGTCATCCTGCATATCACAGAATTTAAATTATAGGGTTTTGAAGTTGCCACTTTGGAAACAGGAAGAAAAGTTTGTATTTGTTTTTGAATTGGAAGTTTTAATTTTTTGTAACTCGAGGTCTGTGACAGACGGCACTTAATTTTAACCTTATTGCATTTCTTGATGTCAGGCAAATCCAATGGCATGTATGCATTTTAGCAAAATCCATCAGGAAACAGTTCTTGAAAGGTCATCTCAAATGCACATAACATATTGCATAAGTGCTCAGGCAATTGTTTTACATTAAATTAAATAACATATTTAGAATCTGCAGACATAAATACAGGTTCTCTCATAACAGAATTACACAGCAGTTCTCTTTAATTATTCTGCTGTACTTCATTGGCACTGAGAGTGAACATGTTTGACAAAACCACCTATTGATTTGCCGACTTCTTCAAGAGGTGTAGTTATGTCAGCCGTTATTAAGCAGGCAGCACATTCAAAGCAGTCGAGGTTCGACAGACATGACGTTATTTTGGGTGAATTAGGCATTTTCAGTCACTGCAGTTACGTCTTGCAGTTTCAGCCAGATATATTGGTGCTAAGATTGTCAGCCATTGCAGATTTTATGAGAGGACACCAGGTTTCAGTGAGGAATTTTGAAACCGGGCTTGCACTGGTCACCACGGAAGCATCAGGAGGCTGCCTTTGTTGTGATTGCCTTTAGCCATTTTAGTACACAAGCCATGGTAAGCCTGTTGGTTCTCCAACCTTCTGGTGCTGCAAAACTGTGCCTTACACTGTTTACACAAAGCAAAATAGTTGGCCTTGTTATGTTTTATTTTTAGCAGTTCCTTATTTTCTTCACTGTCGAAACTCAGTCAACCCACTCCTTACACATTTTTGCAACTTTAGGATGGATTTCTTTTCAAGTGTACTGTAAGCAGCAATCACTCTCTGTTTAGTCTAGACCTTTTACAGTGCGAGCGCATGGGCGCTGCCATATTTGATCATGTGACCCTTCCGCCATCGCCGGCCTTCTGGTTTGACGGCTTCCAGCGTGCTGGTACTCGGCTGCATGGTGCGGCGTACCCGCTATCACTGGGGCAATGAGCTTGTAGGCACACAAAAGACTTCATGTGAATGCCCATAGTATGTGTAAGTGCTTTAAGTTAACCTCGCAGTTCATTTATTACGTCTTCCAAACTGTCTGCATTGGCTAGAACGTTTCGACAAACCCGTCAGCCGTCGACTTGGTTTTTTTATTTGGTTTTTTAATCAATTCCCTCTCTAGCTCTCTGGAAAACATTTTCTGTAAAATGAATAGATTATAAACTGATTATCCCCTCATACCTATTTTTTTTTAAATTTTATTGCGCAAAGTGCGAATGCATATGTTCAGACCGTGCTGGCTGAGACGCATTATGAATGTTCACCATTTAACATTGTGCACAATATTTACTGCTCAATATGGACGCACGTGTAAACCCCGACAATTGATAAGGTATAATTTTACCTCCTGTAAACGTCCTGGCTTCAAAAGACTATTGCTGCTTGAAGGCTGCATCAGGCGCTCAGCAGCGTTCATCGGCGCTGCTGGAAACTGCATCAGAATTCAGAACCCACAGTAGGCAACCCAAGTAAGCGGGGATATAAAAAATCTTATCATGGTAAATTTCATCATTGTCCGTGCATTAGTTTCATAAAAGCAGCAGTTATTACATGTATTGCAGCAGTGCTTGTGTAATTAAAGTTTGGTTTTGTTTGTGGGGTTTAAAGTCCCAAAGCGACTCAGGCTTTGAGTGGAGGACTGCGGAAATTCCCACCCCCTTGGGGTTCTTTAATGTGCACTGATATCACACAGCACACAGGCGCCTGGGTTTTCGGCTGCATCGAAAAGCAGACGCCGAGGCCAGGATTCGATCCCGCATATCCTTGGAAAGAGTACCTAATTAAAGTAAGCAGATTCACTGACATGCCCACACTGACTTCCCTTCTCTGCACAATCAATTCTTATAACTGCTTATAACGTCAAGGTACTTCTTAACGCCCTGCAAAAATAACGCGGCAGCAGTGTAAAGACGCAATATACAGTTTCTCAGAAAACGTCATACAGTTCCCATGGCTACTGCCGGTGCTAAAATGAGCTGGTGCGTGAAGTATAGCCTTTCTCTACATTTCACAGGCCGTTTCTTGTCCCAGAAAGGAACAATAACTCGTAATACATCTCCGAGAAAAGAGTAGCCTAGGTCATGATGTGCACCTTATGTAGAAAGCATCGTCTGTTCTTCCCGCCAGTAAACAACAGGATCATTAGCTCTGCTTCCTTGCAGAATGCTTTAACAATACAGATGACACCTGCATCAAATCAGCTGTTTGAAAGTCGGCTGACATTCTTACACAAGATGCACAGCAGCAGTCTGCACTGCACGCCAATGCGTTCCGAAGGCCAGCAACGATGGCCGTCATAGTGGCGCCACCTGTTAGGGAACAGTGGAACTACTCACTGTAAACGGTCTATAGGGCTTAACATCCCAAACCAACATTATGGATGTCGTAGTGGAGAGCTCCACAAAATTTAGCCACTTAAGATTCTTTGACGTGCACTGACGTCACTCAGTACATGGGTACTTGGTGTTTTGTCTCCACCACAATGTGGCCTCTGTGGCTGTTCAAACAGTTGCCCTCATGATCAGTAGTCGAGCGCCATAACCACTGAGCCTTATGATGGGATGCAGTAACCACTTTTGGGTTTTGAATTTATTTATGTAGTTATGGTCAGCAATTCAATGAGGCTGTTAGAGATGATAGCTAAGGCAGCTTTCGAGCTATAAATATAAATGATTTTTGGAAAGGACTTCTCGTTATTAAAACGTGCTGACGTGCTATAGTCAAGGTGTAATAGTAGTGTATGTTGGCTGGTATCTGAAGAATCACCAGTGCAGGATGTTTAGTACTAGCAATGTCTGAAATGTCCGAGCTACATTTATGTTCATTCATGACTTGACGTAGCAAAAATGAGTTAAGGATCTGAAAGGAATAATACCATGCTTGCTTCATTACAAACCAGTCGGGGATAACATGACTGAGCCAGGCTGTACCTAGATAATTCAGAACTCCTGCTAAGGTCATTAGGCATTCAGAGTAACTTGATTTACTCCTGTTTTGCGTTAAGCAGTTCAGTATATGAACCAGGTGCTGTTAGTGAGTACCAATGAAGATTCAAGAGGATGCTGGAGAAATGGATTGAACTATGACTTGTGATGGAGTTTTTTTTCCTTGTACTTCTTTTACCAAAGAAGCCAGCTGCCTTGTTTGTTCCTTGCCCAGTTGTTTTCTTTATAGTATCTCCTGACAAAGAATATGCAATGCGCTTGGTTTTATGGGAATTCTCAGGTACTACTCTTCACCTCTCACCTTGTGTCCTTTCTAGGCAATCTACAAGGTGGCTTAAGGCGCTCAGAAACCTTAGTGGAAGACATGTTCATTCGCAAGTTCATGACTGGCACATGGCACCGTATGTTTGTTTCGGAAATCCTCATCAAGCGCCGTGCCAACATGATCTTCATTGGGGGCATTGTGCAAAGAGTGGTGATTCCTCGCAAGTTGTACTTCCTAATTGGCTACACTGAGGAAATCCTTGGCTACATCCTCAAGTGCCCAGTCAAGCTGGAGCTGCAATCAGTTGCTGATCGCAAGGACATGGTCTTCAAATATATCTAGGTGGTCATGTCCACCTTGTGTTTCCATTCTGTGTGGAAAGTTGAAGCTGCCCTGGACTAGGCTGGACTTGATGTATTAATTACAAATGTGTTGTGGTAGCGCACTACAACCTTCGATGTTTGCATCTCGGTAAAGGAGGTTTTTCCCTGCGCCAGTTTTGTGCTCTAAGGAAGGCTGTTGAAGATTTGTCATTTTTGTTCGTATTTTATTAGGATTTATTGAATGCCATGTTAGTTCAGAGGTTTTTTTAAGCACTAAATTGTGTTGCAACTTGGCTGCACCACAGACGTCTTACATTACCCATTTAAATGGGCAGCTTCTGGAGACCAGTCATTCGGTGATATGGGGTCAAACTAGGACTACAGCAGAAAATATTTCTGATCATGTTGATTGCTACTTGTTGATCTATGCTGCTGTTCAGAATGTTTTGTACAGGTGATATGAGTGTACACTGTGGGACAATAAAAAGAAATGCAAAGCAGACTAAGTTATATTTTGGTGTTAGTCTTGCTAAATACGTGAGATCCATTACTTCATAAAGAAAACTCTGCAGTCAATGAATTTTGATTTCTACAGCACTTTGAATCTGCCTTAGGGGCCCAAATCTAAACACTGAAACAACTTGCACATTCCTGTTGGGCTTTAACTACTTACTTTTCGCCTTGTACATAGAGAAAATATTTTATAAGAGCTGTTAGATGATTTTTACCTTTAGGGATGCATTTTATTACCTGCTTGATGAGGGACCTGCTACTGGAAGTACAGGTCCCCATCAAGTGGATTTATGTGATTACAAGTAACATTTTTTCTGGTCATTTAATACTCGTTGCCATTTCTTGTACTATTTTGTTGAATGCGTTTGTACCAAATGATGCATTTAGTAAGTTGAAATTAATGCCATTTAATTGGTGATTACTGCATGAATGCAACCTTCTTTTCCTGCTGCACAATTTATTGTTAAAAAAATATGCTGTATGAGCACCGTGATTGCCTGTCTTCTCAAAAGGTTAGTATTTAAGTGACTAACAAAGTGCATGTATGTGAAAGAGGATCTGTAAGGGGAGCTGGCAAACAGGGGCCATTAAAGCTGTCACGCCATATCCAGCCGGAGTTTAAGTGTCCCCACACCTCCAGTTATGTTTTCCTCTATTGATGTCTTGTTGAATGTAACGGCTCTTGCAAATGCTTGCACTGGAAAGCAAACAACACAACTTTTATGATAATATGGTAGAATCATGCTAATTGCAATCTTAGCGTCTTTAAATTCATCATTATACTGTATTGAAGTTTTATATCAGGGTGCACAGTCCTGTACAAAAACTAATTTGCCTGGAAGAAAATGTCTTGGTACCCCTCTGCTGTTGCAGCTGGCAGTAGCAAATACCTAAATTTAGATTTTTCTTTTGGTGCTAACCAGAATTGTACTAATAAAGTTGACAGGCATTATTTAGCATGTTTGCATAAGTACCAAACCTGAATGACTTATGATCTAATGTTATGGCAGGCTTAAACTCTTAATTCTTGTAAACTCACTGCATACCTCGCATTCTTGTTTTTCAGCATACTGATAAGCGCATCTGTTAGGTATCAATGTGGTGTGAGAAAGAAATGTAGGTAGCCTCAGAAGTGGTGTGTCTTGTAGGTTTGGTAGCTTGGTTCCTTTGTATTATACCAGCAAAAGAACCAGCCAGACTAGCTGGTGCTTTATGGTTTTCTTGAGGGTGGTGTTGGTGGTGAAAACTTTTATTGTCCGGAAGAGGCGACACCGGAGCTCCGGCACCGCTCGCAGGCGTCCAGGGAGCCCGATGTCACCCCAAGAGGCAGGGGCTAGTAGACAAAGCGGTTCGCCGCTTCGGTTGCCAGTCGGACAATGTTGGCCTGTGTCGCCGGGTCTTCGCTATGAAGCGCGGTCTCCCATGCTTCTGCGTCCTTGAATAAATTGTAGCCCGGGGAGTGGCTGCACTCCAAGAGGATATGTTTTAACGTAACGTTCCTATATCGCTACAGAATCTGCAGAACTGGTCCTCCGGATTTCCAGTTTGCGTGAGGTATCTCCATCTGGGAGACATGTGGTTCTTGGCTTGCAGGCGGCGCCAGGTGACTGCCTCTGTGGATGTGAGGGACCTATACTCCGTTTCATACATCAAGTGCAACACTACCAAAGCTACAGCGCTTGTTTGCGCTCTCCGCATCCGCGATAAAAAATAGTGCCTGCTTTTGACGAGAGAAAATAATAGTCGCTTTGTCTGCAAGCTTAATACATTTTACATTTGCCATCAACTTCATAAAAAGCACCTTTTTTAGGGAGAAAAGGTCGGACTCGGCTAATTTGTATGTTTTTTTTATGTCGTTTTTGTTCGTGCCGCGTTTTGCTGCCCCGCCACCTTGCCAGTGTGCCACCAGATGGCGCTGGCTGTGCCCTCCGCGCTGCGCATCCCTTTTTGAGAAAATGGTTCCTTGGTGCGCATTTTTTCTATAAGATCCGCTCTGTGAAGATGTCTAAGCATGCGAAGCATGCTATTGCAAACGTGTATGCTTGGAATAGAGCCCGTTTCGGCAGGAACCACTCGCCTACAGAACGAGAGCGTAGTGATACGCCTCCTGTTTTTTTCTTGCGGACTACTTGCGTAGCTTTCGCTGCGTTGCACCTGATGTATGAAACGGAGTATATCTGGGGGTGGATATTTCCGCCGTCCTAACTTGTAGTGCTCAATGACTTCGTTGTAGGTCGCGAGCATCTCGACTTTAAAGTTAGGTTGAGGCCGGCGTCCCCCCCGGATAATGAGCGCTCGGGCAAGGGCGTTGGCCGCTTCGTTTCCTGGTATGTTGGTGTGAGCGGGGGCCCAGGTTAGGGTGATCCCTCTGTCTATGTTGTTTTTCGATAATATGTCCAACGCGTAGTGTGATATTTTGCCTTTGCAGAAATTCCTTATTGCTGATTTGCTGTCACTGACGATCACCTTCGCGTTCGTATTAACGCACGCTAGGGCGATCGCCGCTTCCTCCGCTGCCGTGGCGTCTACTCCGCTTGTATATATCTTGCCTTGCTCTATTCCGGACCCGTCGACTACCACCGAGACAGAGTTCCCGTCATCGTCAAAAGCGGCGTCTGTGTAGGCAACCGTCTCGGGTGGCATTCTGCTTAGTTTTGTTACCAAGTGTTTGGCTCTGTGCTGGCGTCTTTCCTGATCGTGTTGTGGGTGCATGTTCTTGGGTATCGGTGAGATCGTGAGGGCTTTCCTAATTTTGGACTCAATGTGGAACGTCTCGTGTTTAGTGCCTCTGTTCCCTTGTAGTCCTACCCAGCTTAGAATTTGTTGCCCTGTCTCAGTTAGACTTAGGCGTTCGAGTTGCGCCGTTCTCGTTGCTTCCGCTAACTCTTCCCATGTGTTATGCACCCCCATTCCCTCTAGTGCCAGGGTTGAGGTCGAGATTGGGAGTCCCAGTGCTCGTTTCGTGCATTTCCTTATTATGGCGTCTAACTTGTTTTTGTCTGCTTTTTTGATGTTAAGGAATGGGGTTGAGTAGCAGATCCGACTCAAGATAAAGGCCTGGACCAGCCTCAACTTGTTCTTCTCCTTTAGCCCTCTACCTCTGGCCGAGATTCTTCTAATGATGCCTACTACTTGGTTTGCATGCGCGTCTAGCTTAGCTATAGTCGTGGAATTGTTTCCTGTTTTGCTTATGAGCATGCCCAGAATTCGGATCTCATCTACTTGCACAATTTCTTTCCCGTTCAATTCTATCCAGATTCTGGGAGGAGATGCATTGGCTGTCCTCGTCCGAGGCCTGATGATTAGTAGTTCCGACTTCGTCGGGGAGCAGCTCAGACCCTTATTTTTGGCATGGAGGTCTATGATGTCGGCTGCCCGCTGGAGCCTTTCCTCGATAGACGCATCACTGCCCTCATTTAGCCAAACATTGACGTCGTCTGCGTAGACGCTCGTTTTTAGCCCTTCGATGCTTCCTAATTTGCGCGGGAGGTCTTTCATAACTAGATTAAATAGGAAGGGGGATAAGATGACCCCTTGTGGGGTGCCCCTGTTTCCTAATTTAATCTCTTCCGAGCTGAGGCTCTGCATATGCAGAGTTGCTGTTCTGTCTTTGAGAAATGATTTGACGTAATCAAAGGTCCTCTTCCCTACGCTAATATCTGACAGGCCGTCAAGGATTGCCGAGTGGCTGACATTATCAAACGCTTTGGTTAAGTCTATGCCCAATATTGCTCTTGTATCTTTGGTCTTTTGTTTGTCTATTATATCGTGTTTGAGCCTTAGCATGGTATCTTGAGCGCTAAGGTGTGGTCTGAAACCTACCATCTCGTGGGGCCAGATGCTGTTTTCTTCCGCGAATCGAGTCAGTCGCGTCTGAATTACCTTCTCCATTAATTTGCCTAGACACGAGGTCAGTGAAATTGGCCTGATATTTTCTATACCCGGGATTTTGCCCTTCTTATGGATTAAAATTATGTTGGCATGTTTCCAGTGTTTAGGGACGTCCCCGGATTCCAAAACTTTGTTAAAATATGCTGTAAGGTGAACTATAGACTTGTCGTCTAAGTTCCTAAGCATGCCGTAGGTTATCTTGTCTGGCCCAGGTGCTGTGTTTCTTTTGAGGTCAAAGAGCGCAGCTCTGACCTCTGCTACTAGAATGGGTTCGTCCAGTAGCGGATTCTCCGCCCCCTGATATTCTTTATCCACTGCCGGGAATGCGGGGCCTAAGTATATGTCTTTAAGTCGGTCGATGAGCTGTTCATCGGTTCCGTCAAATTTGTATCTGGCCTTGATTTGCTCAATGTTAGCGTGGGTTTTGGTGTTGGTGGGGTCTATGAGGTGACGCAGCATCCGCCACGTGTTGGGATGGCTCATATTCTTCTCTAGCTCGTCGCATTTTTGATCCCACCTTTTCTCTTCTAGTTTGAATGCGTAGCTCTCTATTTCTCTATTGTGCTCGGCTATTTTCTTCCTGAGCTTCCTGTTCCATTTCTGGCGCTTTAGCTTATTCTCGAGAATTGTTTTTCGGTTCCACATATTTCTAAGTTTGTTGTCTAATCGGAATGGGAGGTCATCTCCCTCTATTGTTTCGGTGGCCTGTTTTACGTGTGAGACAACGGTTGACGTCCACTCTATTATGTTTCCGATTTCGCCTAAGTCTGCTGTTGATCTGATATCCCTGAATTTGTCCCAGTCAGTTACGGTGGCCTGTTTTGAATTATGTATGGGCACCCCTAGTTTCCTATCAATTTGGATTTCGATTATAAAGGGATCGCTGCCAAGATTTTCGCCCGTGTTCTTCCACGACGTTTTGCCCGTCCTGTGTCCTAGTGTTAGGTCCGGTGATGTGTCACAGCAGATGCTGTTGCCCGTTCTGGTTGGCTTGTTCGGATCCGTGAATAGCGAGAGTCCTGTCTTCTGAATCGCTTCCCACAGCATTCTACCTTTCCTGTCGATTTTGGAGTAACCCCATTCGTGATGATTTGCGTTAAAATCCCCCACTATGAGCAGAGGGCATGATTTTGCTGTCCTCAACGCTTTCTTAAATGTCGCCTCAAACTGTGCCTTTTTGTGACGAGGGGGGCTATAGGCGTTCAGGACGAATATGCTTCCCATATTCTTTTTGCCGGTGAGAATTTCTACGAGTACGGCCTCCACTTCATCCGTACTTGCGTCATGTTCAATGGCCGCAATGTTATTCTTGACTAGGGTGGCTACTCTAGATTTTTCCCCTCTTCCGCTGTCGAATGTGCGATACCCTGAAATTTTGACTGGGGGCTTTCCTGTTTCTTGCAACGCCACAGCAAGCGGAGGCTCTCCTTGATTTAGAATGTGCTGTTGCAGCAATGCTTTTTTTCTTTTTGAAGCCCCTGCAATTCCACTGCCAAATTATGGTCCCTGTCTTGTCTATGATGAGTGAGAGAACGGGGCTTCCGGCCTCGAGGGAGTAGCGAGGTTAGTAGCTGAAACTATGTACACGTTACATTTTTCTACAAAGTGATTTTCATTCGCTTCTTGCAGAAAACCTGTAGGTTTGACAAAGTATGGTATAAAATTGCTTCAACCTTCACTGGATTTCAAGGTGCATGCTGCTGGCTATGCAAATTTGGACATTTCTCCTCTTCCTAACACAAAATTGTTGGTAGTCATTATTTTGTGATGTAGTTGCTGCAGACTTGTGTTGAATTCGAACAGGATATCATATTCTGAATCTGCAATTCATCAACCTCAAAACCTAAAGTTGTCATTGCATTTGATGTGCTTCTGAGAGTACAACAGAAAGTCGAAATATTGACTGTTGCGACTTGAACTGCGACTGTAAAATGCTTCTCTAGACTTGACTGCTCATCTGCGCTGGAATTTGACGCACATATGACTTATGGCAGTCTTTTTTTCAATACTGCGTTTGGATGATATGCATGTGCCTGGTTCGATCAGAATTATGCCGCATTAGCGACCCAAAACAACTTTCGCGCAGCTTGTACCGAGCATTACCGATTACATTAATCGATTGCCCGTGCAACGATTAATAATGCTGGTTTCCGCAGGCACGAAGCAAACTTTGGGCAGTTTGTTAAAAGTGTTTTCTGTGGTAAGTATCATTGTGTCGAGATGCCATTGTGTATCCGCCACTACCGCTCCCCCCACCCTCCACCAAATGACTTCGACTCGTCGCAACCGTCGCAACGGTAGGATATTTTTACAGTTACTGGGCGCGCAGTCACGGGACACAAAAGTAAAGTGACGTAGGGTCTACGTCACTCCTGCGTGTCGTGTCTCTTCCATTTCTTTTTTTTTTTTTTTTTTTAGTTTTCAGTTTTCATTCCACTAGAGTGAGTAAGTGAGTGGGAGCCTTAGGTGCAAGATGTCTCCGTGGCTTTCAGGATGAAAGGAGGCACTTGGCCGTTGGAACGCGGCTTCGAGCTGTAGGAGGCGAAGCGGGAAGCGTGTAGCTATCCTGCAAGCAAAGCACACAGCAGCACGCACGCTTTTTTTTTTTCCTAGCAGTGCGAGAAGGATGAAAGGAGGGGCGAGTGGGGCGGGCAGGCTAGCCAACGTAGACAGCGCGGTTTCAAACCAGTGACCAGTGAGGTATGAGCTGCTTTGGCCTGAGCAGCAGTGGAGGAAACGCTAAAGATTTGTCTGCGTCTGTGCGCAGCGCATTAGAGCGCAGTGCTCAGGCCGCTAATTTTGTACTTTAAGTTACGCCCGTTATGTAGCAACATCTATATTTTTACAGCTTAATTACAAACGTGAACGTTTACGCGCCCTTAGAAAATGCTCTGTATTCACAGTTATTTTCCGCCACTACAAAACTGCATATGTGCGGGCGCGCGTACGTGCAAATAATTCATGCGCAGGTACTCTTTTTTTTTTTCAGCCCCGCATACGGTAATGTAAGTTTCCATTACAATGAAGAATGCGCTAATAGACTGCATAACCCCTGCAGCGCGCCCCGCCAAGCCATTGTAAGAAAAAGAATGAAACAAAAGATTACAACGCACAGAACCGGCGCCACTCTACATCCCCGCGTGACTGAGCAGCGCGCCTGTCAGGTTGTTATTGTCCAAATAACACAAAGGCAAAAAAAAAAGAAAAAAAAAATGTGATTGCGCACCGAGAATCTCAAAAATATTCTCCCCGTTGCAACCAACGTTTATGTACACCATGGAGGAAGGAAGCTCTTTCCTTCCTCCATGATGTACACTGTAGTTTATGGTTGCCTGATCCCTTTTCACTCGGGGCAGGCGTTTGTCAACGCCACGCTCGTCCCGCCGATGGACGTCAGATGGCGCCACCAATACCAGCATTTTTGCTCGCTTTTTGGCTTGGCGCGAAAGTTGCGCGTACGAATACGGGCGTCCGGCCGCTGTTAGTACTGGAATCTTCTAGAGCACTATAGTACTGGGAAACGCATGTGAGCGAAGCGACAAGGCGGCGCGGCGTCGCTCCGTCGCCTACTGGGGAAGACGCGACAGCGCGAACCGAGCGAAACGGCGACAACGCTCGTAGGTTGTGTGGCTGGCATTTGGCTGGCATAGTGGCTTAGTACACCGCAAAACTATTGCCAAATCCAACAACGGTCATGACGATTGCAAGAATTAAAGTTATTTTGTGACAAAATGGCAAAGTAAATTGTATTTACAGCAAACCGTATCGAATGTATGTGAGCTTGCACTGTAATCGGCACGAATAATCACGTGACCCCTTGTTTCTATTGTTGTTTCGGTTGCGATTAGACGTTCTTTGAATACTTGGCTATTCACCATTGTTCGTACAAAGCGAAATGTTTACGCGGTAATGCACAATCACAATGCAACACAGCAAAATAAAGAAAGCATGCGAAATGAGCGGCAGTGACGTACGGTTACTTCCGGGCGAACGAGCGAAATTTTCTATTTCGGCAGATCCGAGCTGTCCGAGCGACGAGCCAAGCGACACATGCATTTCTGTTCGCGCGAAGGCTTCGCGCGACGCGTGCCGCTGTCGCGTTCGCGTGAGTTTTCGCGTGCATGCGATTCAGCCTTTATGCTTATCAATAATGGGGGAGGGGGAGGAGCAGGCTTTGTTCAGTGCCCCAGAAGGAGGCAGTGGTCTGACTCGGCTTTAGTGCTGTAACCACGGTGGCTATAACTCGGCGGCCGATGCTATGGGGACCACGAACGTCGACACACGGCCGGTCTCGAGGGAGAGTGCGCTCCCACTCGAGACCGGCCATTCATTCATTCATTCATAAACATTTATTCATGAGGATGACCGGCCGTGGTCGACAATATGAGCTTCTCTGAATGGCCGAACGGCGGCGCTAGTGTCCCTACAGCAACGCAGCTACTAGTGCACTAGTACAGCAGCGCAGCTAAACATTCTAGTACACTCTAGCGGAGCGGCCCGCGCATTATAGCCCAAGTTGTTGATTTGCGTTAGTTTGCTGTGGACGCCGTCGCGTGTTTTTCTTTCTTTTTTTTGCTTCAGTGTGCTTTGTCGCACTCAGCATGCAAGAGATAAGTGTGCTTAGCAGTGACTGAGCAATGCCGCGACACCGGTAAAAAGCTGTTACGCAAGGGGGGAGGGGGGTAACGTTTACGTGAAGGATGGGCCGAAGTTGTCTTTGGTGTTTCCAAGGATTAAAATAAGCGGAAAGAGTAGTAGAACCTCTACAGGCCACAGAGCTGATGAGTGCCTGGACGACACGAGCGCAGTATATGCGAGCTCCATTTCGTGCCGCGCGATATCTGCTCAGTGTTTATTGCACTTCATCCAAAAAAGAGAGGTGAGGATAGCAAAGAGGAGAGGCGAACTACTGTGCCGAAGAGACCTCCTTTATCAATTCAGTCAGTTGTACGGTTTCGTGAAAAAGCTCGAGGGTCTCATCACATATATTGAATATGCTTCTGATAGCATAATGGATATGCTAGCTGGCAGCTGTTCAGAACGGACTATCCTTCGAAATAATTTACATTGCACACGCTCCTACTTTCACAGCTGAAATAATTAGTTTTTATGGCGCCATACGTCGTCATAAAGGGCCAAGCAGCTCAAGTTGAGCCGTTGCACATGAGGTGCTGCATCAATCAATTGTTGGATGTAGCGCTTAAATTCTCGGAAATAAAAGCTGCATGTCAGTAGCAGCTAGCCCTGTTATCTTCATTTTGCTTTCACTTATGTTACTGTACGTAAACATGACACAATATTGTAACTGCATGGTGGGTAACAAATTCTGGAAATATTTAAGCCATACATCCAATATTTCATTTTGGCTTAACAAATTCACAAACTTCAGTAGCATGTCTGCTTTTTTAGCGCGGCTAGGAAGTACGCGCGGTCTGTTTTCTCATTCACTGGCGGACTACCGGACATAATCTTGATACAAAGTTAATTTAGGTAACACATATAATAGCCCAACTATATTGAAACAGTATATTTGGCCACCGATCCTCTAATGCAAGATTTTTTATATATTTTTTTCTGTTGCCTGATAATTCGGAAATTTTGAAAGCCCCTTCCGCATGAGCAAAATCCGTCAGCGACGACTTATTTGAGTAAAATACCTCGCGGTTAGGATAGGCAGCAAGCCATCGTCCTTTTACATAGGGTACTATGGAGCGAAATATCGTGGCCTAAGCAACTGTGTTGCTTGCTTAAGAAGAATCTCAAGTGTTTCAAAATTAAAAACAAATAAGACTACGAACTGAAATCAACAAACGCACCAGGAAAACGAACGCTGCAATCAAAGCTTACATTATAGTTGCCTGTGGCGCCACATCTTGGATGCGACGCGGACTGCGTCAGAGGGGCGGCTGAGTAAGCCCGCTGCTGATGGCCTGTAACCGTACAGCAGCCTTAAATCAGCTACCGTTCAGCGACGTGCATGTAGGCCTAGGATTTCCAATCGCTCCCCCACCAACCAATGTGGCACCCCTCCTAGCTCCCGAGCGGTTTTCCTTACCCGAACCCCCCCCCCCCCCCCCCCTTCCCTCCCCACTCGTGTGCCTGCGGCAATGGCGAAACCGTCAAAGGAGTGAGAGGACGAGCCGGTGGTGCAGTGCGACCGCCGACAGGTGTCGGCGATGGGTCTACATTGATGAGACAAAAGCAGCAAATACATTTGCGCGATGGAGCCTGCGTCTTCAAGAATTTGACATCACTATAGACATCACAGTGGTCTCAAATCTGGCCGCAAACATTGCGACGCAGACTGCTGGTCACGAGCCCTTGTTGACGCCTTGGGACCGGTAAGCGCCAGACGTTTGCACAGCAGCAGCGCTCAGACCCTGAAAGACCTAGCCGATTACTTCGGAGGAAAGATCGCTTCACCTCCTGCTGTGTTCAGGCGATCGTCGTTCGTCTTAAAGCAAGGCCCGCATGGAGCGTTTTTTGCACGCGAAAACGCGTCGCACGCCCGACGCCGGCGTCGACGATTTCACTCCCGCATGGCCAGCAGCCAAGCGGCGTCGAAACCCTTGGCGCCGTCGGAGCGCCAAACCCCCGTCTTTTTTCCCGCTCTCGCCATGCTCTCGCGAGCGAACCTCTAAGAAAACCTTGTAGGCACCCCAAGGTATAGACCGTTTTATCATGGGCGCTGCCGGATGAATGGATGGATGGAATATAGGAGCGTCCCCTTTGAAACGGGGTGGTAGCAGTAGCTATCATGCTCATTTTCCCCCATATATCTTAATTATTGATTTAGAATGGTTAACTAAACCATCATTCTATTTATTAAATTTTGCTCCTACATTACTAACATTATGTCACTTCTCTGCTTTTAAGCCACCAATCTTCCAGCCGTTTTTTGCTGGTTTCCACCGCCGGTTTATTCACCCGGCCACTGTTATCTCTAAACCCCAGAGCTTCAGGAACAGTGATTGCGCCTGCATCAACTTCCGGATGGATGTTTGCCATTTTGTATGTGTGGTGCCATCTAGCGGCCGACTTGTGAACAACCGCCATGCTGGCAACGCTGGTATGTGGGGTCCCATCCGCGGAACAAGCGACAAGTAGCGGAAATCGGCATTTTGGAGCTTTCGTGTGCAAATGTTTGCTTTCTGAAAGTACCTAGCTGAAAGAAAAAAAAATTCAGTAGCAGCGAAGCCATTCGGTCAGAAATGACAAAAAATTATGCTCCTGATCAGGTCGGCTGAAGGCTACAAGCCTGATTACAATTAGTGTGTAACTTTTATGTGGCACAGAGAGGCGGCGGCGCACCACTGGCAGTGATGGCAGCTTTCGATCTACTTTTTATTCTTAAATGATTTCTAGAGACGGCTTACCGTAACAATTTGAGGAAAGAAAGAAAGCGAATGTAGCCGTTTCATGTCACGTTTAGGAGCAATGCTAATCGCGCTAGATTTGTTGGGTCAACCGATCCTTCATATACTCTTTACTGCTTGAGCGGCTACTGCGGAAGTTCCCACACCTCCACTGGGGTTTTATTCTTAAGTATCCATTATCCATTTCGGATTTATTTACTCTACCCTGGCTACTTTTGTTGGGTGACAATCAGGCAGGGTGTTCAAGCGTCCACTACCAGGCAATCGGATTTCAGCATTGCCTACATGACTCGACCACCTGTTTGCCGGTATGTGCGGGGAGTGGCGATGACTTGTCAAAAGCGGAAGCTGCTATCCTGCAATTTATCTGACTGGGCGTTAGTTGCGCTTGTCTGACGCTGCCGTCATGCTGACATTAAAATACAAGATAAAATGGACAAATGATACCTATGGAATAGGGACCTTAAATTATGTCCCATAATGACCTCATCGAAAGTTGCTTTTGTCAACAATTATATAGTCCATTTTTCGTCGCAAGGTTTGCTTACTGCAAGCAATCGCTGCTATTCCTATGATCATACTCCCATTTATTATCGGCAGCAAAATCTTACGAGATGCGTGTTAAAAAAAATTTTAGAGCTGTTTCACTAAATAAGTTGACAATCAATTTATTAGTATATCGTTGTCTTCAAGTGGGACAGGTTCTTTCATACTTGCATTAACCTCAGGTGACTGAATCGAAATAGTTCTTTACCTGGCGGCATCTCGTAAATATTTGCCGCAAGGAATATCATCCGCTTGTTGCCCAAAGTCTGCCGCTGTTGCACGGGTATTCAGTTTTTCCGGTCCCTACTCTACAAATACTGTGTTTGGAACTCGCACGAAAGGCTGCTAAAGCGAAACATTTTCGGTTGGGGCTGGGAATTCAGAAGCTGCTCGTCTTCGCCCAATTGAGTGAGTTGCAAGTGGAACAGTGTAGAGCAACACACGCGCATACCACCGCTGTAAATATTTTACCTTCTGTTAATCATCTCCTTTTGGTTGTTATTTTTTTTTTTTTTTTGTTAACGCAAACAACTGAGTAAAAAAAAAGATTGCGTTAACCGCGGCAGCTCTTAGCAGCTAAACTGCGGCCGGCGGAAATGAAACGATCAGGGAAATGGAGGAAAGAAAGGGGCGAAAGAAGAAAGAACAGGGAAAGAAAGCACATCGCTCACGTCAGCTAATCGGCTTAGATACTTTGCGACTATAGGGAACCAAAGCTGGAGTTTGCTCCGCGACGCCAGCGCTCGGTTTCCAGCGGAGCGGAGAGGAACTACAAAACCTACGCGCATCCGCGCCCGCGCTGCGCGCGGCTGTCTGCGGAGTCTGCGCAGCCCGCTCGCTCGGGAGCGCGTGCTACAGGCAGCCGCACGTGCAAGCGGAGCGGGGAGAATGAGAGTGAGGACGAGGGGGGATGGTCGTGCGTCTGTGCGCGCAAAGCCGGCGCTCTTTGCCAGTGGTGTTTCTTATTTTTGCTTTTTCCTGTGCCCCGGCTGACATAGAGGCTGGCTGGAGGCACGCTTTTTATCGGTGCTTTCGAAAGTGAGAAATTATGATTAATTGATCGCCGCGGACATTGTTTTCAAAGAGCGCTTGTTGGCAGGCTCAGACAAAAAAAAAAAAACATGAACGCGAATTCGGTATTCGAAGGCAGAGGCAAGCGACAGGTATTTTGAAGGACTTGAGGCGGCATCTCTTGATGTCTCTTCCATATGTTGTTTAGAGAATGAAGGGTCCAGCCTTCTCGTTGAGAATTGATACGTGTACACAGCGACGAGTGCTCCGGGCGCTGGTTGGGGAGCTTCCTTTCCATTTCTGACTGCTCACTTGAAAGGGGCCTATTCAACTCTTTGGGGACAGACGTTTTAGGCGATGCTGCCGGCGCCGTGGTGCCTGCTTTCGGCGCGTTTAGGACGCGTTCCCTACAAAGGCACAAAGCATGCCGCCTTACCCTTTGGTTCCTGCTGACAGCGGTCAGGGGGAGTTCGCTGCTGTGGCGCTGCCATCCGAAATCAATCACTTATCTACCTTTAACGATGAGAGGTTTCTTAACGACCTGGATCACTGACGAGAAGCCGAGGCATGCCGTTCTTTCGGCAGTTTCCTCTCTCCGTGAGACGAAGAGCGAGGAAATGCCTGACGACTTTTCATGCAGGCGGGGACATCTCTCCAAGTAAACCTTTGTCTTCTTAATTCCACAGCTACGCTGTGCAATCCCTAGTTCAGTTATCTCCTCTAGCGAATGCGCAGTTTTGAGCTCCCAAAGCAGGATCGCGTATGAGGATAGAACGATTGGCGTATATGTTTTCCCTTTATAAGCGTCGAGTGATGGCATTAATGACATATATCTGTTTCTTGAGGCCGACTTGGTTCTGCGATGGCAGCTGCTGCGGCACCGCCAGTTACAAACAGAGGTGCGAGATACGAGCGGTAGATACCTAAAAAAACGACAACCATCGTTTCAACACGAAAGAGAGAAAAACACTTTCACGAGTTTTGCGAAAAAGCGCGCCGTCACTTTTTCATTCCAGTTTTTTTTTTTTTTTTCTTGCCCCCTTTGTTGGGGCGCGACGGCAGCCACAATGCGGCCGGAGGAGGAGAGAAACAACCGAGCGCGCGCGCGCAAACACGTGCTGGAGAGCAGCGCGGAGCAGACGACGCGGTCGCACTGCGCGTAGGTTTTGACGAGATCTCCATGGAGGGCGCTGACGCACAGAGCGGCGCAGCGCCCCCTGGCCCAGGTTTTCTCCCCTATTCAAGACACTCTGTGTGCAAAAGACTGCAACGTGTGGCCTTTCTCTGTAGAATGCCCTGCCGCCCCCGCTGCTATCCCCGCGTCCCCACATACCAGACAGGAGGAGCCACGCAGCGCGGTCCGGTTAGAGGCTATTTTCTCCTCCATGGGCACTCTCTCAGCCGGCATCACGCGACGGCTGCTCTGGCTCTCATTGGCCCTCTGCCGCTGCCCACTTTCGGCGTCGGCGCGTGGTCGGTTTTTTTTTCTGTTCAGCCAGATCCTGACGATTTGGCAACATCGTCCTCTCCGGCGGCAAAAAAACGCTCCGCTGCCGTCAACGCCGACGAATTGCCCGAAAAAACGCTACATGCGGGTCGTGAAGGAGAACTTCGTAGCCAACAGAACCGTGCAACTTCTTGTGCCCAAGAAGCTCAGACAGAAAATTCTGCAGGCGTTGCACGATGAGTCGACAGCAGGGCATCTGGGGATTGCGTGCACGTTGCACCGAATACAGACAAAAATATTACTTGCCACGGTTACCTGCCGACTTTGCTCATTATGTGCAAACGTGCCGTGAGTGTCAGCGACTCAAGACGCCTCCAATCAGACCAGCTGATCTAATGAACCGCATACCGCCCCCGATGAAGTCCTTTCAACAAATGGGGATGGAGTTCCTCGGCCCCTTCCCAACTTCGTTAGTGGAGGACAAATGGATAATCGTGACAACCGATTAAAGCCGGAACCGCATGGAGCGTTTTTCGCGAGCGAAAAACGTGACGCGTGGCGTACGGCCGCGTTGCCGCCGGCGCGCGAGCACCCGCACGAGAAAAATTGAGCGGCGGTGTCGCGTCGCGTTTTCCGGGTTGCCAGACCACATAACTCCCAACGAGATGAGTTATCTCTGTTACCGCATATATAATATGCCCTTTAAATTACAGGACACTACAATTCCAAAGTGTATTTATCAAACTTAATTTCGAACAACAACATTGCGTGCGAAACACTACGCGCGAACGAACACGACAGACCTTGCACGACACGTGAAGCACGTGACTCCTTGGACGCGCGCACCAGCTTTACCGAGGCACGGCCGGTCTCGAGGGAGAGAGTGCGCGAGAATAGAAGCGCTCTTTCCCTCGAGACCGGCCGTGACCGAGGAAACAAAGTTCCGCCGAAAAGGTTCCGCCGAGATGCGCGGAGAGCAGAGCCATCTGTTGGCAAACCAAAAAACCAAAATGACACTTGACTGCACGCTGATTGGTGGACGCCGGCCGTGACGTCAGTGGACGCGCCGCGCGAGGCGTTTTTTTCTACGAAGCGTAGAACCACGCGGCGGCGCGATTTCGTAGTGGGAACTAAAGTCCCTTGATCCGTTTTTTTAAGTTTTTGTTAAAAAACGGATCTAGGGACTTTAGTGGGAACGCGTCAGAATGACGCGCGCGTCCCACCATCCGCGCGGCAATCGCGCCCTAAATCGCGCCATGCGGTTCCGGCTTAACATGACGCCGAAGCAAAAACCCTGCCGAAAGGTACCATAGCAGAAGTTGCAAAGTGTTTCGTCGAAGTTTTTGTTAAAAAACGGATTTAGGGACTTTAGCGGGAACGCGTCAGAATGACGCGCGCGTCCCACCATCCGCGCGGCAATCGCGCCCTAAATCGCGACATGCGGTTCCGGCTTATATGACGCCGAAGCAAAAACCCTGCCGAAAGGTACTATAGCAGAAATTGCAAAGTGTTTCGTCGAAGTGCTCATCGCGGATAGAGGAATTGCACTTACGGCATATCTCACGCAGGCCATCTTGAATTACATTCAAAGGAGCCACCGGAGGACAGCTGCCTACCGTCCGCAGATTGCCATGTAGTACACCCGGCCAAGTGTCGACTGCCTGGCGCTGCTGCGCCGGAAGATGCACGAGATGACGAAGCAAGCGAGGGCATGCCCACACTTCCTGCTGCTGCAGCGAGCCTCGTCTGCTACGCTGTTTTGATTACAGCGAAGCAACCCCTGCCACAATCGGCTGGTACCGGTGCCCGAAGAAGCTGTCACTGCTTGTTTTTATGCGCAATATCTGCATATAGTGCGAATAATGTTTTAAAACTATACGCATTCGCAATAAAAGATCTAACATGTCCAATAATTCTTTTTCCATCATTACTTTTGAAAAAAAAAAAATTATTGTCGAGAACATTAAATATCGGCACATTGATTACTTCAATGTGCCGAAGGTGTTAGGCGAGGAGACACAATCTCCCCACTACTATTCACAGCTTGCTTAGAGGAAGTAATCAGAGACTTGGAATGGGAGCAGTTAGGGATAAGGGTAGATGGAGAATACCTCAGTAATCTGCGATTTGCTGATGACATTGCCTTGCTAAGCAACTCGGGGGATGAACTGCAAATAATGATTGATGACCTAGACAGAAAAAAGCAGAAAAGTAGGCTTGAAAATCAATATCCAGAAGACTAAGGTAATGTTCAACAGCCTCGGGAAAGAACAGTAGTTTACGTTAGGTAGCGGATCACTGGAAGTAGTCGGCGAATATGTCTACTTAGGATAGGTAGTAACCGCAGATCCGGACCATGAAAAGGAAATAACAAGAAGAATAAGATTGGGATGGAGCGCATTTGGCAAGCACTCGCAGATTATGACTAGCAGCTTACCGGTATCGCTCAAGAGGAAAGTATACAACAGTTGCATCTTGCCTGTACTCACCTATGGGGCTGAAACGTGGAGGTTAACCAAGAGAGTTCTACTTAAGTTGAGGACAACCCAGAGGGCTATGGAACGAAAAATGCTAGGGCTAACATTAAGAGATAGAAAGCGTGCAGAGTGGGTCAGAGAAATAACTCAAGTTACCGACATTGTAGTGGAAATTAAGAAGAAATGGACATGGGCAGGACATGTAGTGCGAAGAGAGGATAACCGATGGTCGCTGATAGTAACAAAGTGGATTCCAAGGGAAGGAAAGCGTAGCAGGGGGCGGCAGAAAGTTAGGTGGGCGGATGAGATTAAGAAGTTCGCAGGGGTCAAGTGGATGCAGCTAGCACAGAACCGGGGTAAGTGGAGAAATATTGGAGAGGCCTTCGCCCTGCAGTGGGTATAATCAGGCTGATGATGATGATGACTACTTCAAAAAAAAAAAAGCCTTCTTCTTTATACAGTACCCGCAAATGGAACCGGGGACAAGTGTAATATTTGGAACGTTACAAGTCTGCACCAATCGAAGCTACAAGCACACAGCAGATAGAACAAGCGCTTTCGAAACTCGAACATGAAACTTGATTCAAGGGGTTGCTTCCAACCGGACGACTCTCGCTACAACAGCATCTTTAAGGGGAGAGTAATGCTGCGAACAATTCTTGTTCTTTTTCGACATTCGCCGGCATGCGGCCTTATCACTGTGATTCCAGCGCGCGGATCGATTTTGTACTCCTCGTTCAGTCTCGTTGTCGCGAGACGCAACCGTCGTTTTCTTTGTTGCCCAAGATGCGCCGAGATGTATCTCGAAGGGTTCCAGCCACTGACATGTGTACAATGTTCCAGGCTATTCTAGTCACCGTTTGCGGCTTTATCTAGATGTTTCTTCGCCGCCTTTAAATTCAGTGTTGACGGGTGCGACGGGGATTAGTAATTCGACGACCAGCAAGAATCTTTGCTGCTATTATTTATTTATTTATTTATTTATTTATTTATTTATTTATTTATTTATTTATTTATTTATACAATACTGCAGGCCAAAAAAAAAAAAAAGGCCCTGGCAGGAATGGGGCACAATCGAGCATCGCTATGTACAGTATCGCCGCCGCCGAGTTTAGTTTTTTTAATGGCGCAAGTCAGCCCAATAAACAGTTTATTTAAGTGCTACTAAGCCTGTCTGCTCTTTGGTGCCCAAGAAATTATCAGCACTACGCGGCAATATACGTGTCAGAGTCGAATGATGAAACCATGAATTTACCAAAATTAACTAAATTTATTAACTAATCAACTTTTTAACTATTAACTAATAAAATGAACTAATCAACTTTTTTACTTATGATTTTAGGGCCAACATTTTAGAAACTGAAGGTCAAGATAAAAGCTTATTGAAGTTTTAAAATTTCCTTTATCGGCGATGATTTCGAAATACTTAACTACAAAAATACGCATTTTATAGCTCGTTAAGGTGGCTTCCAACCATGAACAATTTAAAAAAGCTGTCGCTCGCATTTCTAAAATAGCAAATACGGAAGCCGTTTGTCTGTTTTACGCCGTAGACGCAGTTAGCGTGACTTCTGCAACAGTACTACGCCCAGTGACATCACTTTAAAATTGTGCATTGCGGGAAGCGAACTTTACGAGCTAAACATGCATATAAGTTTAATATTTAGAAACGCTTAGCCATTAAAGAAAATTTAAAACTCCACTCAGCTTTCATGTTGACATCCTTCAGATTGTCACTATATAATGTTGATCCCTAAAATCATAAGTAAAAAAAGTTGATTAGTTAATTATCGTTAATTAACCGTTTCATCACCGAGCTTTATCACGTATGTGATGTATGCCATGCTGTATAATTCCCCTACACAGACCTTACCGACGTATCTCTCGCAGGGTTTAAATAACGATCTGTAAACAGATTAAAAAAAAAAACGCCTCGTATATATGTTATCGATCTGTAATGCTTTAGAGCTTGAGATTGATGAGGTCAAGTATGGACTTTGTTCCTTCACATACCTGGCGAATAATTTCAAGACAATGCATTTAGCTCTATGGTGTGTGTGTGTATGTGTTTGTGTGTGTGTGTGTGTTTGTGTGTGTGTGTGTGTGTGTTTGTGTGTGTGTGTTTGTTTTATGGGACACTGAATAAGTCGCTGCACTGACTTTAAGCGTGTATATTTTTGCACTTACTTTTTGGAGTTCGTGTAACCGCGGCTACTGCCCCAGGGATGAGTTCCAGCCGATTCTTGTTAAATTAATCGGAGTAGCCCGGCAGTCGGCACTAAAACTGCGTTATAATCACGCACAACATGCGTTCTAATTCCACCCCTGATATGCCGGCGCCGGTGACCGCTTTGAAATTATGAGAGAAATATAGGTTCTCAGCGGACTAGATGTTCTCAAGTTAGAGGGGTGTCCTACGTGAAGAAAAAAGCTAACAAAAAACACCATAGTAAATGTACGGTCCTTCAGAGACCCTTTAATTTTAACACTGAGTCGTTCAAGTCAAACACTGTGGTCCCCTGGCCGTTGTCCCACGTCATCCCTTGAATGGTATGCGGACCTCGACGCCCACGTTGGTCTGCGGTTTGCCGTGATACGTCTTGCCTTGCACGCGGCTCACGCCATCGGCCACGCCACCAGAGACGACGACACGGCTTCCGCCCTTCCCGCGGTACACATCGTACTCGCCGCGCACGGCGCCGCCAGCGTTGAAGTTACGCCGACCGTTGCCGCTGCCCTGTGCCTGGACGTCGAAGCGGTGCTGCAGCGCAGGACAGGAGGAAAACAGGAACCCGAAAGTAATGCGGAAGTCATCATGGACGCTTATTTTCTTTTCTGACGGGAGCGTATGCACAGAATACAGTACTTCAGCAAAGCCTCTCTTAAGAGTAAAAAAAGAAAAAAAAAAGAAAAGAAACACCATATATGGGGTATAACTAATTTTGTGGCACAGTAATACGAGCGGCAAACTTCAGAAAAGAGGGTAATCACGGTAACTGTAATACGATAAAGAAATTGTAATGGTTTAAATTTTAACATAATTATGTGCATAGTTTATTATAAGGTTTGTTGCGAGGCAGTATTAGTTGTGTTGGCTTTTAGAAAGCCAAATTTCTAAACCTCCACTCTGCTCATCGCTGTGGCGCGATGCATTGGGGCTGATCGTGCGCTCGAAAACAAAACGTCACCTTCTCTGTCTCACACGGGCTTCCTCCTCTCCCCTTTCAGCCAGGGTCACCTGACACGTGCGCCGCCAAGGGACATTTGGTGTATGAGCGGCCGCGCGATTTTGATATGTTGCACCGCGCTGTCCAGGAGTAGTTGTGCCGCAGTGACAGGAATAGGAACATTTTCGAAATTATAATTATTCTAAAAATACTCTAGTTATTTCGTCAGTCGAAAGCCGCCGTGTAATTCTTTCAATGGGACTAAAACAAATCGTTGACATTCTTGCTCCGCAAGGATCCATTCTTGGTCCTGTGCACATTTCAAACTGGCGTTGTCCCGTCGGCATTCGCCGTTTTCACAAGGCCCGGTGTGGAAACAAGCGGGGGCATATATGAATGTATGAATGAATGGGATGCGGCCCTTTAACGTGAAGTAGTATCTTACGAATGTACGCTAATGAGCATGTGTGTGTATGAAGAATGATGGTAGGCCGATGCCGCGTCATACCCTTAAACAGACCAGGAACCACTATTTACTAAAACTGGAAAGCGCACACGAGCAATTGGTATTCCATCAGTCCTCTCCGGAACGCAAGCATTTTTAAGCCAGCTTCAGCAACACAGAAGATATCGGCAATTAGAACAGAAGCTGCTCATCTCCTTTCAAATCAGTGCAGACCAGCTATCAAGAAAAATAAACAAAAAAAGAATTCCCGACGATTATGTTACTTCATAAAGTGAGATTTGAGCCCAGCTCATTAGCTGTTTCAGCTTTTCGATAGATTGAGGCAAAGTATTCGAGCAAGCCATATATGTATAATTACAGACAACCTTTTATTTTTCACACATATTGAATACCAACTAGTTCCTCTTCCGCGAGTGACAGATATTGGGCTTTTCCTTTCATGTAAGCTACTTAGCTGGCTCTAATTAAGTTTCGATGAAGGCGAAACAAAGCGTCCGTGTGCTGTGCGATGTTAGTGCACGCTCAAGAACCCCCAGGTGGTTGAAATTACACCGAAGCCCTCCACTACGGCACCCCTTTCACTCTTTCCGCTTGCACTCCCATCTTCCTCTTTTCCTTTACGGCGCGGTTAAGGTGTCCACAGAACAGGAGCGATAGAAGACGTTCGTTTTTCCTTTTATGTGAACCAATTATTATTGTTATTGTCTCTAATTATTATCCCATTAAACCACATCAACCATTTTGTCACTTGCATACCTTTTCTTGACGCTCTATCCTAGGGTACCATTCTTTTTTGGCTGCGGAGGTGGTTACGAGGGACAACGGCGACGCCGACAAATACGCTACTAGTTATAGTTACTGCGAAACGTAGGAACGGGCGCCAAAGAGCTGCACTCCAAACTTCCGAGAGCACTGTGGAATGTATACACTGCAGAAATGCGAAAGCCTAAGCATTGCTGGTGCACACGGTGCACCACGTTCGCTCTCATTATAATTACCAACTAAATGCACCGTCATTATCTCGGCTAATGTCATCATTCTCATTATCACTGACTTTAACGTCATTGTCATCGCTACTATTACCTTTAGGGTAGACAAGGAGAATCATGATGTGCGTTTCACGATCCTGGGCGTGGTCCAGCTGGTTAAAGCGCTCGTCCGGGGATCCAAAGGGTGGAGGTTCGATTACCGGGGGAGGCAGAATTTATTTCTTTATTTATTTATTTATGGCGCTTTCTACGAGGGACAACGGCGACGTAGTGAAACGCAGGAACGGGCGCCAAAGAGCTGCGCTCTAAAACTATAGGAGGAGCTGTGCATTACTGTGAATTAAGAGTAGACCCGATACCGTGAGCTGTCTAGAGCGTTCTCTCACCTCTAATGCTCGTACCTATAGGCATCCCACTTTCGCTTCAACCGTCTAACTGCCTGGAGCGTTCTTCTGCGTCAGAAATCTAGGTATCCGTCTTACGGAGTTTCCCTTGTCGCGTACCCACATCATGAGAAGACACACTTTCAAACGAACCCCCCCCCCCCCCCCCTCCCCATTATTGCAAGACAACGTTGCCAGTACTGGCCACAGGTTCTATCACAATTGTTCAAACTCAGCGACACACGCCTGAGATTGCGTATAACACGCTGGTTCCATTCACCAATCAACTCTATACTAACTAATCAGTCTCTCAACCAATCACACTATATCAACCACCCCCAGTCAGTCAATCAAGACTTTATATATCGTGTTCACTCCAAGCAAGGTGTCCCCTCATTGTCCAGCAAATAGCGCGCAGTTAACACCAGAACGCGGAGACGCCATCCGTCTTGGCAAATAAGTATCAGTTCTCGGAGTTGCGGTGCCGCTGCATGCGGCGCCAGGTGTTTTCACTGGCACGTTTTTGACTCATACTTGAAAGCTGCCTCTCAAACTGGGATACGGCGAAGGCTTTTTAACACAACGCGCTCAGTACGCTTCGCCTAAACAGGTCGCGACGGCACCGTGCTACAGCGCTGCATCCCGACAACGTCACGTGGAAGCACCCAATGAGAGAGCGCACCCAGAAATCCCACTTGACGCCAACGAGAAGGGGTGGCTACGAAAGCGCAGTGTGGTATCGTCCTGACTGGTTGCTAGCGGTTACCAGGGACACTTATCAGAAATTATTTGTAAATTACAGAGCTCAAGCAGAGCATCTAAATTTGGCTCGAATGCTCATAAAGACCACTTCTACGAATTTGTTGCATTTGAATATCGCTGTAAGTATCATTTCAGAGTCCTTGTAAGGAGGATGTTAACAGTCTCTTCGTTTTTTTTTTTTTTTTTTTTTTATTCAGAGCACAGATTTACCACTCCAGCTATTTAGCCATACCAGTGTATTTCTTATGTGAAGGATACGGTAATTTACCTCATGCGAAAGCCCAAAGAGCCTATCTGTCAATGCTAAATCTGCACAATTTAAAAGAGGACAAGCTGTCGGGCTAGTTGGTTTTCCATCGTTTTTTGCAGCGCGTACAGCCGGGTAAGGACAAGGCACGGAGGAACAAATAGGACACACAGAGAGCGCCTGTGCGTCCTACTTGTTCCTACTTTGTCCTTGTTCAGCTACGCGCTGCAAAAAAAAAAAAAAAAAAAAAAAAAACAATTATTATGGTTTCTTATTTTTTAATTATGCCTGTGAAAAGAATTTCTCTCTTGATTTACTTAAGCATTCACGAGGCATGCATTTTGCCCCTTTGTTGCTGTGTTCTCGCAGTGTTCTCGGTTTCGCAGCATTCGTATAATTACCGATACGTTTCTTAAGGCTTGTAATTGTTATCGTTCTTCGAGTATCTCTCGTTTTTTTCTTGCTTCAGTTTGATGCCATTTATTTTATTTGCTAATAGACGTGGTTGACTCTGCATTTCTGAAGAGGTTCCTATATACAGTATTTAACTTCGGCTCCTCTTTCCGTATCATGTCCACACGCCGTTTTGACCCTGGAGTATATTAATAAACTTAAACGGAAACCACTGCAATTACTCAATTACTATGCCGCAACAGCCATTGTACACCCAAAATATATTTAGATATTACTGGCGGTCTTCACAATAGCATATTGCACCTGGTTAATAGGGTGCCACGGCATTTCTCCGCTAGTATGGGAGGTGAAACGTGGCTGGATCTCAAGGCAGAGTTGTGCGACATGTTAACCACTCAGAAATAGAACGGGTTATGTTTTTCGGAGCTAATTAAAATGGACTTTCCCATATATATTCTTTACAACGATTCAGCATATATTCTTTACAACGATTGAGCTACAAAGCACCTACATTCTCTTGTTTACTTTGTCCGCATGCCAACAGTTGGTGTTCACTATACAGACGCCATTTTACAGTTTTTCTTCTACGGTTTGATTCACTGGTTGCTAGAATTTCTCTGAGGGCACATTTTTTTAGACAAAAGTCTGAACGGAACAATGGGGATTTATGCGCTACTTGCTAGACAGGGGACATGGAGAAACATGGAGGAGATGGGACAACGGAGTAAGACGCAGGCACTCATTTCAATCACGCTCGTTTAGCAATCAGCGCTGTCTTGTTTATCTTAAAAAAGGTGACATTTTTGTTACTTTCCAATGTATGTATTTTTACGGGTGAGTCTTCAGCCAGCCTATATGCATAATTGCGACTTTTATGTAACCACCTTTTACTGTCTGTTCTTTTTTTTTGCATTCGTTTAAATGTTTTTTTTTTTTTTTTTTTAAGCTTTATCAGAGTTAGAATCCAGCAGCAAGTTGGAAAAAAAAAAATCGCAAATACGTCCATTCCGGCGTCTTAACTCAACAGTCACTCTCGGCAGAGTGCATGCACGGGAATTATAAACAGTTCGTTCGGAGATTTAAATAATGCACGCACACTAAATGGTGGCTGCACATGAAGTGTTCAGCGACCATTTTCAGTACGTTACCTAGTTCGGGCTCAGGACCTGCTATATGCCGCCCATGCGTTGCATATTCACATCGGCAACCAAACTCTTTGCTCGTGCCTCGAGTGATCACGTCATGCAGTCTAACAGAAGCTATAGCAGGTTGACTCCTGGTTCTCTGCTTTGCATCTACATGTCAACCGAAGTCACCACGACGCTGCCGTTTGTATTTAACTGCTTACAAAGTACAGCGGGTGATGGTTGCGTCTGTTGCCGGGTACCAACTTTTAGCTATAAGAGTAGCCAAGACACATACAGTTTCTTCTAAAGCCAGATAGTAGCTGTACCCTAAATTCCTTTATTTTGCCGTGGAGCGCGGAGTGCGTATCATGCTTATATACGGCAGAAGACAGCGGCAAAATCGCGAGCCCTCGCGACACGTTCACCGAGCGGAGCAGCACGTGGCCTGACGATGAGTGCACTCACCCGTGGTTCTTGCGGCTTGAAGTGGAACTTGGGTCTCCTTTTTCTCTGCGATAACAATGATCTAAAGAAGTGACAACAACAAATTAAAAATGAAGATGGTTTCGATGCACTGAAACGGTCTCAGCGCTCTATACAACTTCCTTTTTGCAATGCTTCGGTAATATGTGTGTGTGTGTGTGTGTGTGTGTGTGTGTGTGTGTGTGTGTGTGTGTGTGTGTGCGTGTGCGTGTGCGTGTGCGTGTGCGTGTGCGTGTGCGTGTGTGTGTGTGTGTGTGTGTGTGTGTGTGTGTGTGTGTGTGTGTGTGTGTGTGTGTGTGTGTGTGTGTGTGTTTACGCCGTACCGAAGCCCCTCCGGCGAGGATTTCTTTCTTGAAAGTCATATGATTTATTGTTGTACATATTTCAACCTAGCTGTATTTAAATAATTGCCGTTCTCTCCCAGTTGCATGCACATTGGCTACCGTGATGCGCTGCGACACTGAAGACACACATGCAAAATATCAGCATCATTATCATCATCATCATCAGCCTGGCTATACCCACAGCAGGGCGAAGACCTCTCCCATATTTCTCCAATTAACCCGGTTTTGTGCTAGCTACATCCACTTGGCCCCTGCGAACTTCTTAACCTCATCCGCCCACTTACTACTTTCTGCCGCCCCCTGCTACGCTTTCCTTCCCTTGGAATCCAGTTTGTTACCGTCAGCGACCATCGGTTATCCTCTCTTCGCACTACATGTCCTGCCCATGCCCATTTCTTCTTCTTAATTTCCACTATAATGTCAGTGACTCGAGTTATTTCTCTGACCCACTCCGTACGCTTCCTATCTCTTAATGTCACCCCTGCCATTTTTCGTTCCATAGCCCTCTGAGTTGTCCTCAACTTAAATAGAACCCTCTTGGTTAGCCTCCACGTTTCAGCCCCATAGGTGAGTACAGGTAGGATGCAACTGTTGTATACTTTGCTCTTGAGCGATACCGGTAAGCTGCTAGTCATAATCTGCGAGTGCTTGCCAAATGCGCTCCATCCCAATCTTATTCTTCATGTTATTTCCTGTTCGTGGTCCGGATCTGCGGTTACTACCTGTCCTAAGTAGACATATTCGCCTACTACTTCCAGTACTTCGCTGCCCAATGTAAACTGCTGTTCCTTCCCGAGGCTGTTGAACATTGCCTTAGCCTTCTGCATATTGATTTTCAATCATAACTTTCTACTTTTCCTGTCTAGGTCATCAATCATTTTTTGCAGTTCATCTGCTGAGTTGCTTATCAAGGCAATGTCATCAGCACATCGCAGATTATTCATGCAAAATATTCAGTGGGGCTATTTTCTGATTTCTTAGACTTGTCTACTCAACGCGTTCAGCATGCAGAGCAAACGATGGTAAAATGTGTGAACATACTCACCGCATCAACGCCGTTCACCGCTACGACTGTAATACAAAAGAAAAAAAAATATGCCTGACTCTTGAGCTCTGATGACGCGACAGCGTATCATAGGATAGCACCCGACATTTAGAACCCCGCTTTAACCGAGCCGTGTAAACGTGCCTGCGTGGCCTATGGGTAAAGTTAATGCAAGGGTCCTGGCAGGCTGATTCTGACATCACCCTCACATAAGAAAGGAGAGGCCCGAGTTGGAAGCTCATGCCAAACGTTATGTCAGGCAACTCTACGTTCACTCAGTGTGTGGCCATGCCAGCTGCTATAGCTACCGCCTGACAGAGCTATGCTCGCGATTTTTCGCTCATAGTACCAGCGCCGGTGCCGACGCCGGATATTAGGTGAACGGGGCCTTAAACGCTATCGCTTTATAGTTGCCAACACCGAAAAAAAAAAAAGCGATCCGAGTTATCGGTTTTAGGTAACGACTTGGCGATGACAATAACGGAAAGTGGGCTATATTGCTTCACTGCATAGGATAGCCCTAGTCTTTGTTCTACAGTATTTAAGGAGTTGTCCGCAGTATATGCTCCAGCAGCTGCCATCCTATAGTCGAACTTTTTTTTTTTTTTAAGGCTGGCAGAAAAGAAAAAAATCGACGTATAGGTGGTATCATACTATGCTAGTTGTTTTTCAACACTATCTTCAACTTACGAACTCACGCTTTTTTCTCCAAGTTAATGTTCAAAAATTTAGCTAATTTTTTTTTATTGCATAGTCTACTTTGCAGTACACAAAAAGAAACAAAACTAGCAAAGAAAAAGATACTGGAATGGAACCCAGCTGGTTTCACTCGTCTCAAGAATATATATAAATCAGCTAGCTGACGATCTGCGTAATGTTCATTATCCTTTAATTGGAATGCTGGGCGACTAGGTGCATTATGAAATAGTTGTGAATCTAAACAAAAAAAAATAATAATCAGAGGCGCGAAAAGAACGATGTGATCGATAAAACAAAGTCACAATTAACTTACTCGTTATCAAGGCGAAAAAAAGAAGGGTCCATCGATGCATTTCTCGACTTTGAATTAAATAATGGCCAAAAGCATAACCTTACTGCGATAACGTAAATAATTTTGGTGATACCTGTTCTTTATATACTGCCAGACACTGAAATGAACAAGGCGATGCAACCGATGATGCTGCCTCTTTGTGCTAAGCGAAGTAGCTCAGCACGTGGAGGAAAACAGTTTCGCGTTGCACGAGCAGCGGACAGCGCATGTTTTTCGCTGCTCAAGTGTCTGGAATACGGCGCTGCTGTCTGAATGACGAACGGCGGACTGCGAAGGCGGATTCCGGTGTAAAGCGGTGGCAAAATACCGGACGTGTCGGGGCAGTTTCATAACCTTGCTGCTCACGCCCCCACATACGCGTGTAGTATGTAGCATCAGCTCTGTGGTAGTAACAGAATCTCAGTATTGAAGCTGTTCCAGGGATTAAAAAAAAAAAAAAGATGACAGTGGCTTAACTCAGCTAAGTCAGTATATAGAAATCGAAAGCAGCATCGCTGATGAGGCCGAATCGTTCTTTTTTTTTTTCTTTTTTTTTTTTTTTTGTTCTTGTCGCGCCTTCTTCCCCGCCGCCTTGCGTCGTCGCTTTGCAGGTCTCGCTTCTCGCTCTTCGGGAGTTTTCATCGCTCGTTTCGCCCTGAGCTTCACTTTTTCTACATGCCTCTTATTCACGGCGACCGATGTCGGTAGGATGAAAAGATTGGGGTTGTAGCAAGCGCTCG